>NC_134501.1:17942573-18242573 GCF_040206685.1 Ascaphus truei
CGAAGCGGACGCCGACACTGCAGCAAGCCCCCCCCCGAAGCGGCCGACGCCACAGCACGCCCCCCCCCCCGAAGCGGAAGCGGACCCCCTTCAGAGGCGGACACCCCCGGGCAGCAAGCGGGTATCGGGTGCAGGGGGGGGGGGAGGAAATCAGGGGCAGGCGGGGGAGGAGATCAGGGGCAGGAGGGGGAGGAGATCGGGGGAAGGGGCTAACCCTGAGCTGCCTATCGGCCCTCTTCCCCGCGTTAACCCAATCAGGGAGGGGATTATTATTATTTTTTTTTTTTAAATTGGCGCGAGCAGGGGAATTCATAGAGCCGCAGCACGGCTCGCCAGTGGCCTAAATCCACTCGCCACGGGCGTGTGGTTATAATTATTTGTCGAACACTGTATATATATATATATATATATATATATATATATATATATATATATACACAGTATTGACAGATCATGAACATCATCTCGATAGATTATAGAAGGAAATATTTTTTTTTTATTGGTAACAATAATAATAAAAAGGGGGAATTAAAATGGCTGAAGTGGAGTCTGAGCATGTATTTACTGTACATCTACATTGATGTACCTATCAGAATGTACAGTGTTGTTTGTTACTGTGGTTATCAATTTAAATATTTATTGTCTCTGAAATGGTTTAAGCAAATTGTCTGACAATGTAATACAAGTTGCAAAATAATACATTTAATGTGTTGTATCACTTCAAAAAACAAAAAACTAATTCCAAGATCAGGGCTGCAACTATTTGGTTGAAACTTCTGACAGATCTAAATTAGGATGGCAGAAAGGTACCCTCAAAGTTTCCTCTGAATCGGTCATGGAGTTTGGCTTGTGCAGAGAGAACCAAAACACAGATAGACGAACATCGAGGGGCCTATTCTATAAGCCTCGATAACCCACTTATCGAGGCCTTTTCGCCCAAAATGCCTACTGCTATTCTGTAAGCCTCGATAAGTGGGCGATAAAGGCATAAATCGCCCATTTTTGCAGCTGTCAAAAACAAATCGCTGGGAGAGCGGAGATAATTCACTTATCGGCAGGTTCTGTAACTCATGCAATTCTAGTAGCCTCGATTAGTTTACCGAGGCTAATCGCGGCTCTAGAATGGTGAGTTTCTCCCCAAATCCTCATGCCAGGAAAAGTTGGCGTGAGACTGTGGAGAACCTGCTGAGAAGGCGGCGAGAGAGGCCTTAGGAAAAAAAATGCATTTTTCCTGCATCGGAGTGATGCCGGGAGTCTCCAGAGCTGATACTCATTAATATCAGCACCGGAGACCCCCGGCATGAATCCCATGCAATGAAAAAGCATTTACAGGCAACTTCGTTACCTAAGCGGCTAACCGCTAAGGCAATGAAGGGGTTAACCACCAGTTATTGTCGGTAGCGGGGGTGGGTGAAGGTGGTATTTGACCCTTGGTGGGTGTTTAGGCCTTGTTGGGGGGTTTCAGGGTGGAGTTAACCCTTCATTACCTTAATAAACCCTCCCGCTACCCACCTGGTAGGTATAAACACCCACCAAGGGCCAAATACCAACAAACAAATTGGGGTTGTGTGTGTATAATTGTATTTATTTTACTTTTGAAACCGAGCTGCATACATTAATCATGTTTATATACATTATGTGGCATTACATTTTTATTATTGTAGATTTCAATATTTCCATATACAATCATGTACATAGAATGTGGGTATATAAGGTGTATAGACAGTGATGTAGTTTTTGGGGATTGTTTTTCTTTGTGACTTAATAGAAACATGATGGCACCTTAATCGCTAAATGCAAATTAGAAGGCCCTACTGAAAATGGATATACCACTCACATATTACTGTACCATTGTTTTAATAACTTGAGCATATCTTGAGTCATAAAAACAAACTCTGCATGTCTGACGTACACTGGGTAATAAGTTCTTGTAAGTGAATAGAAAGCCATTTAAGGCACTGTGCAATTCAAAGGAATGTTCTTTAAGAGTTATTTCAAAAGGTTAAACTTGTCTTTCAATGCATGATAAACAGCATTATATTCAGGCTTTAGGCAAAAATAGCAGATCAACTGAAACTATATGTAAGCAAAATACGCTATTATATGAAAAAGGAAGCTGATCGTGTAGACATGATTATCTTATAGTGTTGTGATTGAATATGTACAGTGTAGTTTAGAAGATGCTGTGTGACATACAATACAAGAGGCAAGGTTAAACAATAAAATCTTAAGCAGCTGATCTACTATAAATTGTGCAAAAATTCAACATAATTGCTAATATACTCAGCCACATTTACAATGTTGTGGTAATTATACTGACTATCTAGTTGATGTTCAATTTACAGTTGATTGATTTACTTCTTCTAGTTATTTACATATGTCTGCTTGTAAAAACATGTAAATATAGCACATAATTAGCAGCACATTAGCATTAGCATTGAACTTCTTATCTTTATTGATTATTTAATTGACAGTATGTCCAGGACTACACTGTCACTGGCGACAAATGTGGATTCATTAACTTCCCCAGTTCTGCAATTCAGTATAATTATCACAGAGGAAGTTCAGAACAGATAAAGCAAGCTCAACAGTGGACTGCAGCCAGCACCCACACGGATGGCCACTACCTAGACCAGGTTTTCACTAAAAACTTTTCTCTCTGTCTGATTTCTAAATTTCTCCCCTTCCTCTCTCTTACCATCGCCTCATCTCTTCTCATTTTCTCTCCCCTGCTTGTCCCCTTCCCCACCTCCATCTACCCCTCATTTCTGCAGAGACCTGCACTCTATTAACCTACCAGCTTTTGATTCCCCTTTACGCTCCTCCCTCTCCTCTCTCAGCTCTGCTCCAGACCCTGACAACATAATTAGGAACTACAACTCTGCCTTATCCTCCTCTCTTGATCTACATGCCCTGCTTTTTCTCTGCCGTTCTCGCCCTTCTAACCCCAGACCCTGGCTAAATTCCCACGCTCGCATGCACTCATTCCTCTGAAGGAAATCTCACACTCTCGCAGACTTCCTTCACTACAAATGTATGCTATCCTGTTTCAACTCTGCCCTCTCACAGACTAAACAAACCTACTTTTCTTTACTACAGTAATCAGCACACACAAGTCTAACCTATGCCAACTCCCTACTCAGACCACCCTCAGCTGCCTCTTCTTCCTCCTCCATCTCACCTCAGGACTTTGCTGACTATTTCAAGGAAAAGGTGGAATCCATACATCAGGACATGCCCTCTGTTTCCTCCTCCCATTCTACACCTCTTCCTAACTCTCCGCCTGCCTTCCTTGACTCTTTTTCCGCTTTCACAGAGAAGGATGTGTCAATGCTGATCTCCTCTTCTCCCTCTACCCCTTCCCCTCTTGACCCATTCCCTCCCATCTCCTAAAACCTCTTGCTCCTACTATAATCCCTATGCTCACACACATTTTAACTCCTCCCTCTACTCTGGTACCTTTCCCTCTTCAAACATGCAACAGTAATATCATTACTCAAAAACAGCAACCCTGACCCTACCTGTCTTTCTAACTATCAACCTATCTCCCTCCTGCCTTTTGCCTCTAAACTCCTTGAACGTCTTGTAGTCTCTCGTTTGCTCCATTTTCTCAACACCTATTATCTCCCACACTCTCTACAATCTGGCTTCCGCACTGCTCACTCTACTGAAACAGCCCTCACTAAAATAACTAATGACCTACATGCTGCCAAAGACGGAGGTCATTACATTCTGCTTATAATATTCAGCCGCTCTGCAGCATTTGACACTGGACCACCCTCTTCTCCTTCACATTCTCCATACTCTTGGTATTCGTAACAAAGTTTTATCCTGGATCTCCTCTTACCTCTCCCATTGTACTTTGTGTCTCTTCTGATAACAACCCCTCCTCCTCTATTGATCTCTCTGTGGGGGTACCCAGGGCTCTGTCCTGGGACCTCTCCTCTTTTCTCTGTGAACACACTCTCTAGGTGATCTAATCACATATCTTGGGTTCAAATATAACCTCTATGCTGACGACACACAAATTTACCTTTCAACCCCTGACCTTACACCTGCTGTACAGTACAAAGTTTCTGAATGCGTCTCTGCGATATCATCCTGGATGGCCCTCCGACGATTTAAACTTCACATGTCAAAAACAGAGCTCTTCATACTTCCTTCCAAACCTGGCCCCATATTACCTCCTTCCACATTACTTTTGGAATTTCAGTCATACACCTAGTAGCGCAAGCACGATGCCTAGGGTTCACATTCGACTCCTCTCTCACATTCAAAATATATCTGAAATCTGTTGCTTTTTCTCTGTAATATTACAAAGATACGCCCCTTCCTCTGTTTCTCGACTGCTAAAACTCTTACTCAAGCCCTCATTCTCTCCTGTCTTGATTACTGTACTGCTGTCCGACCTTCCTGCCTCTCACCTGTCTCCTGTACAGTCTATCCTAAATGCTGCTGCCAGAATCACTCTACTCTTTCGTAAATCTGTCTCAGCGTCTCCATGCTGAAATCCCTCTCCTGGCTTCCAATAAAATCCTGCATCACACTCAATTCTCCTCCTCACTTTTAAAGCTTTACACTCTTCTTCCCCTCCTACATCTCAGCCCTAATTTCTCGCTATGCACCATCCCGATTCTTGCGTTCTGCTCAATGATGCCTTCTCTCTACCCCCTTTGTATCTAATGCTGTACAGTCCAAAGTTTCTGAATGTGTCTCTGCAATATCATCCTGGATGGCCCTTTGACGATTTAAACTTCACATGTCAAAAACAGAACTCATCATATTTCATCCCAAACCTGGCCCCACTACCTTCTTCCATTATTGTTGGAAGTTCTTTCATACACCCAGTAGCGGAAGCACGCTACCTAGGGGCACACTCGACTTCTCTCTCACATTCTCCTCTCACATTCAAACCGTATCTAAAACCAGTCACTTTTTCCTATGCAATATTACAAAGATACATCCTTTCCTCTGTTGCTCAACTGCTATAACTCTGACACAGGCCCTCATTCTCTCCCGTCTCGATTACTGTAACCTCCTGCTGTCCGGCCTTCCTGACTCTCACCTGTCTCCCCATACAATCTATCCTAAACGCTGCTGCCATGAATCACTCTACTCTTTCCTAAATCTGTCTCAGCGTCTCCCCTGCCGAAATCAGTCTCCTGGCTTCTGATCAAATCCTGCATCTCGTACTCAAATCTCCTCCTCACTTTTAAAGCTTTACACTCTTCTGGCCCTCTTTACATCTCAGCCCTAATTTCTCGCTATGCACCATCCCAACTCTTAAGTTCTGCTCAAGGATGTTTTCTCTCTACCCCCTTTGTATCTAAAGCCCTCTCCCGCCTTAAACCTTTCTCACTGACTGTCCCAAACCTCTGGAATGCCCTTCCCGTCAATACCCAACTAGCACCCTCTCTATCACCTTTAAAACCCATGTTAAAACACACCTGCTTAACGAAGCATGAGTAGCTCCATGGCTAAAACTATAGACCTGATACATAAAGCTTGGCCCCTTGCAGACGCACTTACCAGAACGCCCTCCTACTGTCTCTGTACGTTCTTCCTACCAATTAGATTGTAAGCTCTTCAGAGCAGGGACTCCTTTTCCTAAATGTTACATTTACAATGTACATTAATGGCGCTATATAAATAAAGACATAATACATACATACATCTCAAAATAAGGATCCTAATATCGTTCTCTTCGTTCTATTTGGTTAAAATTATTGTATTTCAGCTTTTTCGCAAGTATCAGTTGAAAAAATGTTTCTAGCGTTCGTTCATTTATTGCTTATTGCCAAGTCACAATACGATGTACAGTATTTATTTTGTGTTTAAAATGTAAGGAGTTATAGGACCCGTATTGGTCCCACTAAAAGTTCTTTGTAGGTTTCAATAGCTTTGGAAATAATAGAAAACATATACATTGAAGGTCTGATGCAAGGGTGTCAAACTCCAGGCATCAAAGGCCTTCAACAGGTCATGTTTGCAGGATATCCCTGCTTCAGCACAGGTTGCTGAGCCTCCTGTGGGGAAGCAGGGATATCCTGGAAGCCTGACCTGTTGGTGGCCATTGAGGATGGGAGTTGGCCACCCTTGGTTTGATGCATGAAAGATTGGTGACATTGGATAAAGAGAGTTTAAGCAATCAGAAGACACTCATACAGTCACAGAGGTTTATGCAAAGCAGTAAATTGTATTGTACCATGAGTTTGCTCAATAAGGTATGAACGTGTGAAGAATTAAACATTTTCAAATAGGAAATTCTCCTCTTATTCTATCTGGTTTATGTATATCAAGCTAAATTTACAATTGCCAACTCAAATTCTAAATCTTTGTTGGGCCAAATTAGAAATGGAGAAATGAATTTAAATGATTTAATAGTAAGACTTCTTTGTACAAGCAAACCAAACGTTTAAAAAAAATCTATTTCCTTCTATGGATTTCCGACAGATTTAGCCATGGTGGGTGAATAAAACATACATAATAATGTGAGAGGCAGTATGAGAAATATAAGATGTAAGATACTGTAAAGACCAATGTCGGAAACACAAGAAGATATAGGGACAGACAGAAGAAAAGATAAAGAAAATAAAGAACGAAGAAAGGGAAAGAATGGAAGAAAAGAAAAGGTGGTGTATTTCTCATGGCCCCTTATAATGGCAATATTGAAAAAAATAACCAGTTGTGATGTACGGATGAAACTAAGATTTACTGGCACTGTTTTTGCATCGGTTTATTCTCCAGACCCCAATATACAGATGCAACAACGAGCATCCGAACACTTGCCTGGGAAAATCTGGGGCAATCTCCCAGTAATGCTGCAACATTTCTGCAAATAGACAAATGGCCCATCGGATTAACACAGCGGAAGTCCCTGGCAGTCCCATTCAAACTGAATGAGACTGCCAGGGACCCCTTGCTATGTTAATCCGATGGGCCATTAGTCTGTCTGCAGAAATGTTGCAGCATTACTGGGGTATTACCCCAGATTTTCACAGGCAAGTGTTTGGATAATCGTGGCTGCATCAGTACCAGTATCCCTCTCAAGTAGTTTAAATATTAGGGATTTTTTTAATGTGGTGAAGGGAGAATTTGAATTATTACCATTTCAAATCTGCTTAGACTTGTCTTTTGCTACTTTTCTGTACCAATGTTTATTGAATTTGGTAAAAAGATATAACAGCTTCAGATCAAGTTTTTATTCAATAAACCCAACTGTGTTTTTGTGCTCTCTGTACTTTCAGATTGTTGCCTTTGCTACTATTGTAGATTTGGCTTCTTGCCACCTACGGTATAATAAGATTTTTTTTTTTTAATGTAGCAATCTACAGCCTTGAAAGGCTTATAAAGGGAATTTTTCTACTCTTATGGAATATCAAGTGTGTTTCTCAAAGCCTTTTGTTAGTTTCCGTTTGTAGATCCTACTATGTAGATTGAGTTGCACAGAATTTTTTTAATGATGAATTTTGCCTTTCTAAATGCCATTATTTCAGCTTTCAAAATTAAAATATATCTCTACGCCGTCACATTTTGTTACACCAACAGTTTATCTTCCCTGTGAACTTTCAGCACTATCAAGAAAAGATAGCACTGTAATATGATCAAGAGGATTTTATTAAACTACATTTGTCAAATTAAAATAAAAACAAGCAAAATAGGTTTGTATAACATGACACAGACGCAAAACTCCTGGGTGTTAAATGTAAACTACTCACTTTGCAACAGTAAAAGAAAAATCTTTGGCGCTCCATAACCCTTGAGATACAGGTGTGCCGACGAGTAATCTAAAACTTGCCTTAAACTTGCCTTGGAAAATCTGGGGCTATCACCAACAAGTTCCAGGTACATGCTGCAAATATTTCAATGACATTTCTGCAGAGATTAATGCCCATCAGATTAACACAGCAGGGGTCACATTCAGTTTGAATGGGACTGCCAGGGACCCCCGCTGTTAATCCGAGGGGCCATTAGTCTGTATGCAGAAATGTCACTGAAATGTTGCAGCATGTACCCAGCATGTACCTGGGTCAGGTTGGTGATTGCCCCAGATTTGTTTTAGAATACTCGGCGGCACTACAGTACACACAAACTTTCAATTAGGGTGCTCACAAGTCCAATATCCCAACAAATTATGCATTCCACCGCATGCCTCATGGTGTCCGCGCTGGCGTCCGGGACTTCCCACAACCCATGAATCAAAAGACAAAAAAACGTGATGACATAGCACTCGTGCAGGAAGGGCAGCATGGAAATCCCCCCACATGAGGTTCCAGAGCGAGAGTTTCAAATAGTGTACCAGGATTCCACAGGCTCTCTCTAGTGTAGGATTCATATACATTATTTGAATAGATGTTTGTTAATAAAGTCTAAAGATTTGAAACATTCGCTCTGGAACTTTGTGTGGGGAATTTCGCGTTTGCCTCTGTGCTACGTCATCATGTTTTTATCTCACTCACTTTGTATGCATGCAGCTAAGGTGTTTGGTTTCGTTGAAAGCTGCAGACCAAGCAATATCCTACGTGTGTGTTTTTTTTTTTAACTAAATATGTTCTGTACTATGAGAAAATGCTTGTAGCATTTAAAAAAAAAAAACAAGTCTGAATGACATTTTTTATGTATTATAATTAAACAAGCATTTTTTGTTTCTATAGCAACCATTTATAAAGTCACATCCCCTTACTCTTCTGAAACAGGCTTCGGCACAGCCCTTTTAAGCCCTGCCCTCTCTCTAGCAGTGCACCAATTGTATCTAGTGACTGCCTGGTCACATGATCTTCCCCACAGCACTTTGCATCTTTTGTCCGATCTTCGCCGATCGATCACAGGAGAACGGATCGGTCGGCAACTTAGCTAATTACTCATCATTGTGTGGATTGTATAGATGCACATATTAAAGGGGGGGGGGGGTGGCAGCTTGGACTGCTGCTTTAAGGTGAAAAGAATATAGTATATGTGTGCATAAGAAATACATTGAAAATATACTATCAAACCAAAATTAAGCAATTTAAGTGTATTGTAATGTATGTTTTAATTAACTGAAAAGCAGGATGTATAACTCGCTACATTGTGTGATTTATGTAATTATTTTACTAATAAAAACATGTATATGTAACCAGGTCCCCTCTGGTCCCCCGGGTTATCAGAGTTCCCCCTCCCTTCCTCTTACCTCCAGTTGCTAAGGAGAGCAGGTTGCTAGGGAGGCGAGCGGGTCGCCGGAGACCCGTGGTGAGTGGCGGTGAAGTGGACCACCATGTTAGGGAGGCTCGCGCATGCACACAAGCACCCGCGTCCTGTTACCTGTAAGCAAAGCAAAGACACTTCAACAGAGACAATTTTAAGGGGGTACACTCCAGCTGGAAGCCCCTCGAGAGGCATCAGCCTACAGAGTCTCACAGCAGATGACCTGGAGGATTTTGGTGTAGAACCAAATTGTGGATCACCGGAGTCTTCTACTAATTGACCTGGTCTGGACTGGAGATCAGGGAGGTATTGTTTAAGTGCACCAAGGGGCCCCAACACATAAAGGCAAGCGCGCTATCCCACACGTACTCTTTGGGGAGGGACTGGCTTGTGGACACTACGGGGTAAAGTGCCCAGGACCTTCAGTACCTTGGAGGTTCCCCCTGTGAGGTGTTATTGTGGGGTGAGGCCTTGCATTGCTGGGATATGTTGGTGGTGTATTATTTGTGTTAGTAAATACTGTTATCATATACCTGTGTGTGATTACTGTGTACATTGGTTCCGGTGAGGGGCTCCTCCCACTACGCTGGGATCCCTCCCGGTGGAGGCGCTGCCCCGAGACGATAAGTGGCGGAGCATGGGTGGTTTCTGTACCCAGGGTGTACAAGAGCTACATGTAAAAATGCACTAATATACTAATCTTACATGAAGTGATTCAGTGTATATCAGAATGCGTTAGGCTAGTTCCCCACTGCCTGTTGCAGCGCCCGCTATGGAGTGCACTGCAGGGACAAGAGCCGCCCCTCAATGGGGCCGGGCCCACTACCAGGGTTGGCAGCGCGTTGCACGGCCAGATTTTTAGGAAGATAGAAAAACTGTCTTCAGAACTGGCGATGGAGCACTGGCCAAGCCCCCCGGCGGTTCAGCCAATGTCCCCCCCACTACGCCCCCACCTCTCCCCCCCCCCCTCAACTTCCCCCTGCAGCTCTACACATACCGGGGAATAGAGCTGCACGCGCCACCAGCCTGGCAGGCAGGGGCCCGTGCAGCCCCGACACCGGAGACAAGAGAAGAAACATCCGTGGCTGTGATCAAATAGAAACATAATTATCAAATAATTAAAAACAAAATGCTGCTTGTTTAGGTAGCACATCTCCCGGCTGATCTAAAATTATACAAATTTCAGGACCCAAATGAGTAAAAATAAAATAAAAACTGTAAGATAGGCAGGCAAACATATAAAAGAGATAAAACTAAATATATTGTAGAAGTTAGTACAACCAAGGGAAATGTTACAGATTAGTTGCACTCAAAAGGGTGATTAGTATGTCTCATATCAATCCTCCAGTAGGTTTCCGCAGGTCTTCAGAGGTCCTGAATACCATTCATTTAGTCTCCATGGATCCATCAGAGCTAAAAACAAAGCATAGTGCAATACCATTTATTGCAAACTTTTATACGGGTGGAATTATACAGATGTAGATTGTACACGTGATACATGTTACATAGTTACATAGTAGATGAGGTTGAAAAAAGACATGCGTCCATCAAGTTCAACCTATGCTGAATTTAGACAACAGATACTTTATCCTATATCTATACTTACTTATTGATCCAGAGGAAGGCAAACAAAAAACCCAGTGACATATCATCCAATGATATCGCATAAGGGGAAAAATAAATTCCTTCCTGACTCCAAGAATCGGATGACTCCCTGGATCAACATCCTTACCATGTTTACTTATTTGGTATATCCCTGTATACCTCTCCTTACTAAAAAAGATGTCCAACCTTTAATCTATTGTATCTACTGTACCATCACAGTCTCCATGGGTAATTAATTCCACTTTTTAACTGCCCTTACTGTAAATAACCCTTTCCTTTGTTGCTGGTGAAATCTTCTTTCTTCACACTTTAAGGGAGGACTACTACCTTACACAATTTAGTATCATCAACAAAATGGAGGCTTTGCTCTCAATGCCTACCTCGAGGTCATTCATAAACAAGTTAAAAAGCAGGTGTCCCAGTACCGATCCTTAGGTACTCCACTCATGACCTTAGCCCAACCTGAAAAAGTTCAATTTATGACAACCCTCGGTTGTCTATCCTTCAACGAGTTTTCAATCCAGGTGCAGATATTTTTACTGAGTCCAATTTGCTTTATTTTGTACACCGACCTCTTGTGTGGAACTGTATCAAAATCCTTTGTAAAATCTAAGTAGACCACATCAACTGCATTACCCTGATCTAAATTCCTACTTACCTCCTCAAAGAAACAAATAAGGTTAGTTTGGCATGATCTATCCTTCATAAATCCATGCTGACTATTACTAATAATTTTGTTTTACATTAGGTATTCATGAATATTATCCTGTATTAAACCTTCAAGTAGTTTCCCCAATATTTAAGTCAGGTTTACAGGTCTGTAATTCCCTGGTTCTGATCTAGCTCCCTTTTTAAATATAGGCACCACATCTCCTTTACACCAATCTTGTGGTACTCAGCCTGTGGAAATGGAGTCCTTGAATATTAAATTTAATGGTTTGGCTATTACTGAACTCCTTGAGAACTCTTGAATGTACAGTATGCCATTGGGGCCAGGTGCCTAATTTACTTGAATTTTTTAAAGCCGTCTATGAACTTCTTCCTCAGTTAACTAATTGTTCATTAATATGGAGGTTGTGGCTTCCTCCTGCGGCACTACTATTGAAATTGATTCTTCCCTGGTAAACACAGAGGCAAATAATTTGTTTAATACCTCAGCTTTTTCCTTATCTCCAATAATCTGCCTGCACATCTCACACTGAAAGGGTCCTATATTTTCTTTTCTCATTTTTTTGTTATTAACTGTTACGCCGGTGCTCGCCACAAACCGGGACCGGACCGCGGGGCTGAGGTGGGGTTATATAATCACCGACCTTAGTCCATGCAGACTGATACGGTGTGCGCAGTTCGTAGTCGTACATCGCAGGGTCAGGATTGGAGAAGGCAGCATCGTCGTTATTCAAGCCAAAGTCGGGGTAGGAGAAGACAGGACAATCTATGGCCGAACTAGGGTCGGGATAGAAGACATCCGGGTAGTCGTAGTCGTAGCTAGGAATCGGCAACAGGCAGTCAGGAGTTCCCCGCTTCAGCTTAGGAGCATGAGCGTGGGAGTAGCCTATGCGCGAGGAGCGGGCTCGGCCCATGACGCCAGTCTCAGCAGGGGGAGACAGCAGGCTGGCCGAAGTACACCGCAGGGCAGCGTCGGTGAAACCAACGCTTCCGCACAGAAATCCAAGGCAGGCCTCTGCATGGAGATACGCAGCAGGCCTCAGGAAATGAAGGGTAACCACTGCTAGGAGAGAAAGCAGCAGGTACCAGTGCTGGCTAACCAATGCTTCAGCACAGGAGACAGGAACAGGCCTCTGGATACTCAGGAACTAGAGAGGTTAGAACACTAGGAGAGAAGCCTGGGTGGTTTGTGGCAGAGACAGTAACGTCCAAGGAAGGAGATTTATGCTTGGCTCTGATTCAGAGCCAAAGCCCAACATATAAAGGGCGGAGATCCAATCACAGGGGAAGGGTGTGTGAGCATTCCTCCAATGATGGAGCACAGGGCAGAAGCTGCAATGAAAGGCAGCACATGTGCCATTGATTGCCAGAGGAAACTTTTGCAACTGCAGAGGTCTGCAAGGCTATAGTCAAAGCCAGGAGCGGATTCCTTACATTAAGGTACTTAAAGAACTTTTTAGGGTTGACCTTACTTTCTATTGCAATCCTTTTTTCATTATCCGTTTTTGCTAATTTGATTGCCCTTTTGCAATTATTGTTACATTCCTTATAATTCTGATACAATGCCTCCGTCCCTTCTGACTTCAAGAATCTAAACACCTGCCTCTTCTTTTCCATTTCCTCCCCTACCTGTTTTTTTAGCCACATTGGTTTTGACTTATTTCTTTTATACTTATTACCCAAGGTATACACTGATGAGTGTGCTTTTCTAACAATGTTTTAAAGACTGACCATTTATCTTCTACATTTTTCCCTGCAAAAACATCATCCCAATGTATTACTTGTAGATTAGTTCTTAGTTTATTAAAATCTGCTTTTCTAAAGTTTAACGTCTTTGTTGAACCAAGTAATCTGTTTTTTTTTTTTTATATAATTTACACATTTTTGGATGATTTACACATGTAGCAGCCATTATTGCTCCTGATGGCGATCACGCCAGTGAAAGCAAACTCCATTGTGAAGCAATTAACTGCAATCAAAAAAGGGGAGGGTCTAGCACGTAATTGCAGCTGCTGGCGCACACGAGACAGCAATAACGCCTGCTATATCTGTACAATATGATATAGTCAATATACACTGTATTTACTAACATAACCATTGAATCCACTGTGTCCATTGGCCACGTTACATCCTGTTAAATACTTTAAAAATATATATGATATGATATATTGTAGCACTAAGGGTTGCCATCTCTGGCTCCACTGTTGACATACTGCTATTTCTATATGGATATCTTTTGGTTAAAAGTTACGTTTGTGTTATTACAATTTCCTATTTAACACAAAACAATCCACAAGATGTATACGGTATGTTGTTAATTTCCCACTGAAGCTGATCAATTTAAATGAACTTTCCTGTCACACATTTAAGTCAAAATCAATTAATATTTCAGTATGTTAAACTACTTTATCTTATTGCACTATAAATACTGTACAGTACTAACACTAACAGGACTCGAGGGTACTCAACAATCTCTACATACTGTACAGCAGCGGTGCGCAAAGTGGGGCGCAGGATTTTTTTGGGGTGGCGCGGACGGTTGCAGAGATCCAGCACTCTTCCCCTGGGCATTTAAATGAAATGCCGGGTGACACTGTGAGGCCTCTGCAACCTGAACTAACCGGGATTCTGAAGGCTGCTGTGACACGTCGCCATGGCAACGTGGCATGAAATGACACTACGATGTCATGCAGAGTGACATCACACACACGTTTCCATGACAACGGGGTCATGTGACATCAAGTGACCCCGCGGCGTCATATGACGCCGCCGAGTAAGGTAAGGGGGCGTGAGAGCAAGTGGAGCTGGTTTGCGCTTCCCTTCTGTACAGTATAGTATAATCACACAAATCTTTCTCTATCATTGGCCATAAGAGTTTACAATTTTAAACTTAGCGCGCGAAGTGGCAGGAATGTACCGGCCTTGTCCACTACTGTGGCCTCGCCTGCTTGTGAACAAGCTGTTTAGCTTCCGGTCTAACCAGCCCTCTTCATGGTTCACACCTCAGCTTATAGCAGACTAAATTGCTCAGCTACCGCTAGTGCCATTGCTAGTGTGGGATAAGAGCAATATCTGCGAGTGTACGTGTGTTTTAACTTGTGAGATGCGTGATTTGATAGGAAGCCAGGAGAGTGATTTCAGCAGGGGAGACGCTGAGACAGATTTCGGAAATAGTAGAGTGATTCTGGCAGCAGCGTTTAGGATAGATTGTGGGGGAGACAGGTGAGAGGCAGGAAGGCCGGACAGCAGGAGGTTACAGTAATCGAGGCGGGAGAGAATGAGGGCCTGAGTCAAAATTAGATTGTAAGCTCCTCGGAGTAGGGACTCCTCTTCCTTAATGTTACTTTTATGTCTGAAGCACTTATTCCCATGACCTGTTATTTATATTATTTGTTATTTATATGATTACAACATGTATTACTACTGTGAAGCGCTATGTACATTTATGGCGCTATATAAATAAAACATACAGAACACCTACAAGCTCAAATTGAACCGTACCGTATATAAGTTTTTCTGGATGTGCACTGAGCTTTGTCTGTGTTTTATGTTATGTCTCTGGTTTTAAGCTATATAAATAAAGACATACAATACAATACAAAAGTTTTAGCAGTCGAGCAACAGAGGAAAGGGCTCCCCTGTGAGGAGCCTGTATTATTTCATGCGTGAATCACATAACCCCAAGTGAAATGTCTTCATTATGCACAGACAGGAACGCCCCCCCCCCCCCCACATGCCAGTGGGGCCCATTTGCCGCCACTCATCCCATTGGAGGCCCTTGTGTAGCCTCCCACCCCATTGGAGGCCCTTGTATAGCTCCCACCCCATCGGGGGGTGGAGGGAATTACCCTCTCACCCCAGTTATCAGTTAGATGAAATGAAATCATGCATAATGCCACGTGACTAATTTCATCATGTGTGAGTGTAATGAAACCAGAAGAGGGGAAATTGGCTGATTGCTCAATGAGACATCCCAGCTGAAATAAACAAGAAATATTCAACCATTGTAATCAACTACACAGGAGATTTACTGTGCTAACAATCGTGTTTCAATGTCGCCACCAGTGACGTTTCCAACCCCTCTGTAAAAGGAAGACTGCAGGTGAATCCCAAACCCTCCTTGTGACATTTAGCAAGGTAACCCCCTCACTTTATTCACCACGCCCCTCGCATGCCTAATAACCGGCGTTTACACCCCATCTGATACCGCTATTTTAAGCTCCATAAATCAATAACCTTACCTATTCCCCACCTCAAATTAAGACCCTCTACAGTGGCCCATTGCCCATTTGATATACAGCAAGCCGAGATTAGGGATGGCGCAGGACTTCCCCTGCCTCCATGTTTTCTCCACCGAGCGGGACTGCCCTTTAATCAAGCCTGCTAGAGGCCAACCACGTGTGTACCCCCAACCCAGTGGGGATCCAAGTGTGTCACCCACCCTAGCCTGGAACCCACTCCCAGTAGGGTCACAAGTGTGTCCCCACCCCGTTCCTTAGCAGGGACCCAACCCAGTGGAGGCCCCTAATGTGACCCCTTGTCCCAGTTTTGGCCCCAAACCAGGGACCCCAGAGTGTACCTCAGCATGGGTCCTTAATGGGACCTCCCCTCCCACACCAGCGATGACTCAAGTGCCACCCCCCCATCCTCAACCAGGTGGGACCAAAAGTGTACCCCCACTCCATAGGGGGCTCAAGCAGGCCAGGGGAGGAATGCCTGCCAGCGATAGCAGCAGCAACCAGGAGGGGGGGGGTGATGGAGGTAGATGGACGCGAGCTCACCGCATGGTGCCGGCACCATCCGCTGCTTCAACTCCTGAGAACTCCCCAATCCCCCACCCCAGCATATCCCGCGGGTTTCTCCTCCCACCGGAACTCCCCCACGTGCAGCGAGGTAATTCGTGAGGAGATGGGCGGCAGGGCACGCCGCCTCGCAGAGCGGGGTAATGAGTAGGGGGAGGGGTAGGCTGAGGGAGAACGCGTGCTACCCTGAATTCTGGAAGCGGGGACAGGCCCGGGAGCGGTAACAAACGTGCCTCCGAATCGGGCAGCAAACAGGTCGTGCTCCCCGCCATCTGGGCTTTAAGTAGCCCGTTTTGTAGCCCCCCCCCTGGCTAGAGGAGGGAGTGAGGGGGTGGGCATGATAGGCAGAGACTAGCCCCCTGTCAGGAGGCACCCCCACTGATGGCTAGAGGGGCCGCTGTATTCTACTGAATGAGGCTGGGAGGCTTCACTGACGTACTGTAGAAGAAACCTCACACATAGTACATGGGGCCTTTGATGTAAACTATATACACACATATCTCACAGTATTTGTAACATTGAGTAAAGTAGCCTGTCGATAAGACACCACTGATTATTCATCTGGCGTTATTGAGGTGATAAATTGACTTAGTACAAGAAAACTGGACTTATAAGTACTCTTTCTACATTAATATTAACAAATCACAAAGACCATTATTAAAAACTTTAGGTGCTACGTATTGGTTAGTAGTTTTGCTTCAAGTTACAATTTGATTTATTTGGGCCTTCTCCATAAATTTTCTTACACCACTCACTGATAACATAACAAATAAATGCTGGCTTCACAATAATTGGTCATACAGACCATTTACTGTGCTATCTACTCAACATTCTGTGTACTTGCTAATTGTAGAATAGAATCCAACCATGATGAGCAGAATAAGAACCAGTAGGTCTGTGTCACTCACAGCTTTGTTATTCCATAAGACTCCTTTTAGCATCGGAAGGCACATACAGCCTATTCATTTAAATGGGGTAAGGTTTCTAATGAAATAGCACCATGTAGTACATATTGGCCACTGTCCTTTGCAGGACAAACCAGTCCAAGACCTAGAGGCAGCATTTTGTGACTGTAGCAGAAGTCACATTATACAGTAGACCTGTGTCTTCAGATGCCACAAATTACACTGTAAAGTCTTTGCAACATTGATTCAGTGCACGTCTGAGTCACATTGTCAGCACTATATAATAAATGTCATGCTTAGTTAAAGGGGTCGGCGATGCATTCATTTAGTTCAATATATTTATATCAATTATAGTGTATCCTTAAATGCTGCAGGGGTTTATAGGCGAAAATGTATTTACTACAGTATATGCACTTACGTGAAAGCCTTTTAACTTTCCACAGCACAAGCATAATACTAAGTATGGTAAATAGCCTCACGGAATGCAGTGGTAATGTATGCATGGTATGAAACTATAATATAAAGCACTTATCACAGTTCAAGTGAATTGACAGTAAGGTGTCCTCTGGACGAGCACCGCTAGGTTCTTAATGTCTTGCTGCAAAGTCAATAGACTAACCTCAGATCTAGCCGGATTTCGTTGTTCCCCTTAACATCTGGAAGGGGGAATGGGGTGGGGGCCGGGGGGGGGGAAGCCTTTGGAAGAAATGTTATATTATTAAACTACTTTATTGATTATGAAAACATAATGATATCTTATCATAGTTTGCACTTATGTTTGCATTGTATTGATTGGATTAAGTTAAGGATCCATTTTTGCACTACAGTACATACAATATTTATTACACATTAAATCTAATTATAATATTTGTTATAATTGAGATAATTGTTGGTGTTTAATTATTATTGCATAAAATGGAGGAAAATGTATTGAACAACAAAGACATGTGTAACTGTGTTTCCCCCACCCGGTGGGAGATTTGGCCATTACTACGTATGTGGTGCATGATACCTGCTGGTAACAGGAGGGCTGAGTCGTCCGCAAATGATAGTGGGGACACAGGACTAGGTTTCTGGGGTTCATACCCTACATATTCTTTAGCAGTGCAGCGCCTCCATCTGCCGTTGGCTCAAGGGAACTGAAGATGATCTCCCACGGTAGAATCAATTACCTCTCCTCCCCCCCCAGTAAGATCACCTTCCAGGCCGGAGGTATATGCAAACAGGAATGGTTTATTGTCTCTCTATGTTCAGCACAGTACACGCCAGGTTCCTGCCCAATGCAGTCTCTTAGCAACCACTGAAGGATGGTCCCTGGATCATCACTACAGGCCAAGGGCACCCACTTCAGTCCCAACTCTTCCCTGGCCCTCTAGCAGAGGCAGAGGTATGGTACACTCTCACTCACCCCAGGAGGGAAGAGGACCAAAGAAGGCCCAATAGTCAGGCTCTTGGTTGTGTGACCTGACCCTCTCAATTGGATAGAGGTACTACTAAATTTGTGGTGGCACTGCCAGGAGGAGGACACCAGGTCTGTCTCATGATTGGTCATACCCAGGCCTGATACCATCGCCTCCCGCTTTCACTCAAGTGCAGCTCCTCACAGGGGGAAAACCCCATATCAACAACTGGCAACCTCATTGTACCAGGACTGACTGCCAGTACAGGGGCAGAATAGTAGCCATCAGGTGACCTGGCTACACATGTTTACTCACAAAAATTGGGAGATGAACAATAAAAACGGCATAAGAAAACAAATAACACTGTGGTTGTGTGCTGACCAGGAGAGTCATATGTAGGCACACTATAGATATAAATGTCAATATTCCAATCAGATGGTATAGATATAGAACAGGGGTGCGCAAAGTGGGGGCGTACAAGATTTTCTGGGGGGGGGGGCACGTCTGTTACAGAGGCCCCGCGCTTACCTGAAGGCATTTAAAATAAATGCCGGGGATCGCGTGAGGCCTCTGTAACTTTTAACTTACCTAGGTTCCAGCTAAACATCTCCATTGCAACAGGCGTTAAATGACGCCACGTTGCCATGGCAACGTGACATCACATAACCCCACAACATAATTTGATGCCAGAGCCGTGCAGAGGGTGTGGGGGGTGCGAGCCGAAGGGTGTAGAGAAGACAGGGGGACCCATTAACAAAAATTTTGCGCACCCCTGATATAGAATATACAATGTCATTAAAGGTGTAAAAACAGGAAACCAAACTGTATCAAATACCTGGAAGGACTGCAGAGTAGGTGGCCAGACAGTATAATGTATCCTGTCTAAATTTGACGAACAGGTATTTTTGTGGATCTGGATGTTAAGAAATCAACCCCTATGTGGCCAAATGGAAAACTGTTCTTTTAGATAGCAGAATACACTCAATAGTGAAATAAAAACCTGGTTCTTGTGTCCCTTGGCATCCCACATTGCAGTCCGACCTGTTTCCCCTCCAGATACTCACGTCAACAGAGCGGGAGCTGCAGTTGGAACCTCCAAACTTGGTGTAACATTGTGCGTTCCTGGTGACGTCACTTCCAGGGACTACAGAATCTCCAATAGGTCAAAATGTCCATGTATGTATATCTTTATTTATATAGCACCATTAATGTAGATAGCGCTTCACAGCAGTAATACACGTGACAATCATATAAATAACAATTAATTCAAATAACAGAGGAATAAGTGCTTCAAGCAAAAAAGTTGATTGGTAAGTTGAATCGCGTGAAGTCCCCAAAAAGCACTGACAGGTTGGGGACTTCACGCGATTCAACTTACCAATCAACTTTTTTGCTTCCTGCTATCATCCGATTGGAGTGACGCGCTGAGGATCGGAGGCTGCGTGGGTGTTGGCGGCGGACCATTCTCCCCTGTGCAATCACGCGTCTACTGGGAGAGGAAGATTTTCCCGGACGGACCGGATACACCATTACGTGTTTCCGGCACTCGGGATCTTCGCGCCACAGGAGGGAGAGAGCACGGAGGTTATCCAGGACGGCGGCGTCCCCTCCGCGGAGAAAACTGCACTGGAAGAGAGCTACACGAGGGATCCGTAGGGGCACTGATCCAGGCCTGCTACATCTCAGGATCTCAGGTAGCGTTTCCCATTGGGACTCTTCCTCTACACATACAGCTCACAGTGTCTCCCCTTCTACTTCATCCACACCCACGCTTTTGAATCGCCTCGCGGCTTACCTCAGCAGTCCCACTCATTATCTATTTTTTATTATCTTTCTATACCTGCTGTTTTGAGCTGTTAGTAGCCCTTCACTCACCAGAATAAGTGCTTCAGACATAAAAGTAACATTTAGGAAAACGAGTCCCTACTCCGAAGAG
Organism: Ascaphus truei; assembly: GCF_040206685.1. Taxonomy (NCBI): domain Eukaryota; kingdom Metazoa; phylum Chordata; class Amphibia; order Anura; family Ascaphidae; genus Ascaphus; species Ascaphus truei. The sequence continues at coordinate 17,963,074 of NC_134501.1, forward strand.
CTTACAATCTATTTGATATATTCCATCCTTTTTAGGAGACAACCATCTATATGATTTTAGTACAAAAAAATGAATGGACCGTGGATAAGTATTGATTTACAATATGCAATTTCTAAATGTTAACAGGAATCTTTAAATGAAGCTAGTAGTCTTGAATATTCCTTAGTCAAATATATAACAATGTTATAATGTTTTACGTAATTGTTCATCTTTTATAAATCTACCCTATATCTTCTCCATTGCTAGGATTGACTTTTTCTCATAGATCAATTACAGAAGTACAGAAATCAGGTGTTTGAAAATGCGGCATTCAGAACACAGTCCAAATGCCTTATGCTCCATTCTTTTGGAACATGCAGGCAGTAGTACAAGATGATAATGGCAGGCATTTTCCTTTTTCTGATTAAGAAGAAAATTCACTTAAATAGAAAAGGCCAGATTGCACAATTATCCTGCAGGTATTAGTATAAAACGCTATAATATAACAAAAAGCCACAGTAAATAACAGATGCACTATGGTAACAACACTGCAGTAAAAACATGTTTGTTACACCTAGTACTGAATTTTAATACCTATTTTAATGGAAATTAAACAAAACCTTTTTTTGTTGGCACTCGGAGATATAAAGCAACCTGAATTATATTTTTGTTTTATGATGTAATACAATATAAATTAGATTTGTGTAATAAATTGTATTGGATAAATCAAATTATGAAATATGCCGTTATTAAATATTCCTCAAGAGCAACCTTTAATCATGTATAATGCATCCTGGATTTATGGTACATTTATATTTATCATTTGAAAGTCAAATAGTTACAGCTACAAAGTTGCTGAGTCATTAAAAGTCAGAAAAAGTGTAAGAATCATAATTTTACTGTATTTACTGCAAATCTATGCAATCTTCAGGTGTTTGAAAAGCCCCTTACCCAGTTATCACCCCAAAGTCTCAGCGGTACCTTAAAGCAGGTGGCCGTTCAGCTCAGTGGTGTCTAGGTGTCTTGGTGTGCTTGAGGGTCCATCCTCTGGCAGGTTCCTGGGTCCTCTGTATCCAGGAAAAGAGGTCAGGTCCCCTTGTATCTTGCTGTCAACACATAGTCCTCCTGTGTGTTCAAGACCCCTCTCCTCATGTCAGCACCCTTGTGTGTTAAGGAAAATCTCTCTAGGTCTGTTTTAGCAGGAGTTTTAAACCTGTCTCTGAGTCCTAATTAGCGAGGTGGAGTCTGGTTAATTGCATGTCTGCAATTAACAAGCTCCCTGCTGGGTTTAGAGGCAGTTTCTTACACAGGATAAGTCCCTGTTACAGGAGGATTCACCCATCTCTACTTATTACCCTCACATTGTACGGCACTATGGAATAAGTTCCCGCCATATATATAATTGAAAAAAATTATATCTCATAAAGGTATATTTTTTCAGACTTATATAGTTAAAGATGTTCAGAAACGAGTAAGAATATTTTTTGTCAGTACAAATTGTTACATAATTTCTTCACAAGAAAACAATTATATTTTTCTTATGTAGCCCTTTCACTGCACGCAGTCCTATACATACAAATTTGCAATCACACAAGCATGAAAAGCTCACAATCTAATTTTGGGGCTTGAGGCACAGGAGATGAAGTTACTTTGCCCACAATGAGCTGACGCCAGGATTTTGTAACGATGCTCGCCTCAAGCAGGAAATGGACCCGCAAGGCCGAGGTAGGAAGGTGAAAGAACCGACCTGAGCCGAGGGACAGAGTCCTGATAGAGTAGTGAGTCGTAAGCCAAAGTTCAGGGCTGGCAGCAGAGTTGCGTAGTCAGTGTGGATGCAGAGGCCGAGGCGGGCTGAAATCAAAGGTTAGTCGAGGTATGTGAGCCGGGTCTGGTAACGTGAAGACAATAGGAAAGCGCATTGCATGTACTCATCATGAACTGAAAATTTGCTTGGCAACTTCCTGCTAGCACCCTGCTAGTCCTTTTAAAGGAAGTTGCCAGGAGCAAAAATGGACGATCCAGCCACAAGGGCGAGCACGAGCAAAATCCTGAACCGGAATATGAAAACCTGTAAAATGATTTTGCCAAACCTCGTAGATTTGAACTAGGTTCACATATTTTAAAGTGTACTTAACACAATGCTACTCCTGCGTCCACTATTATTACACAACAAATAGGAGTGTTATTAAATTTCAGCAATAAATGGCTCATATCGTACCTCTCCCATTGCGCATTCTCTGTTTCTGTTGCTAACAGTCTTCGTCTCCTGTTGATCTGTCTTTTAGTTTTACCTCGGGGCTCTGTTCTGGGATCTCTTCAGCACCCCGAGGCACTTAGATGTTGCGGCCACCTCCTTGTTGCCGCATCCCTCCTCCTTCTGAACCGTAGCATCAAATGACACTGAGGATGTCAGCTATGTGACATCATAGGGGGTCACGTTGCCATGGTAACACAATGTCATGACGGCATTTGACACTGCAACTTCAGGATGTCATTGGACGTTGCGACGTCACGTTGCCATGGCAACGAGACGCCATGTGACGTCAGGTTGGTGACGTCCGCGGTGGTATTTGATGATGCGGTTAAGAAGGAGAAGGAGGGTGGCAGGTAAGGAGGCGGCCACAACAGCTAAGTGACTTCCCATCAGGCCTGATAGGCCAGAGAGTGTGGCAAAAGTATATGGGGGCAGACATTTTTGCTGTCCCAAAATTTGGCCACCGTAAGCCCGAGCCTAATGGGAAATCCGCCACTGGCCCTCTCCTTTTCTCTATCTACACACTATCACTTGGTGACCTTACCAACTCTTTTGGCTTTAGATATCATCTCAATGCAGATGATTCACAGATATATCTATCCACCTGCAATCCAGTCCCAAGTCTCTGATTGCCTCCTGGCTATATCTTTGTGGATGGTACTCTGCCGCCTTAAACTTAATATGTCTAAAACGGAGCTTCTCATATTCCCCCCTAAATGTGGCCTAATACCCCTCTATCACGGTAACTGGTACTACCATCCATCCTGTCGGCAAAGCACGTTGCCTGAGAGTGACGTTAGACTCTTCCCTTTCCTCTTCCATTCACATCTGTTGGTGCCCAGCTTCCAGTGTGCTCCGGCAGAAGAGAGAGGAAGGCTCGGCAGGAGGCCCGGCATGGCAGAGAGGCCCGCAGGTGCTGGGGAAAGCCGGGGCTCCAGATACCCGAGACCATCAGCAAGGTACGTTTGTGTGTGTGGAGGTGGGGTTATTGTAGCTGGTGTGTGTGGTGTGGGGTAGGGGGAATGAGGGGGGAGAACAATTGTATTTTTTGTGGGTGTACTATATTTTTTGTGTGGGTTTCCGGGTTCTCAAGCACAACATCACACACAGGGTCCACTGCAGTAGAGCCAGCCGGGCCTTACCCTGGTGGCATCCTATATTCAGGAGGTATGTGCCATTTATGGATCGCGCTAGGTTCCTACTAGAGACCAGGGATGTGGTAGACCATTGGTGGGCAGAGGGAACGTTCTGTGAGGATTCTGGAGCCACGCCGTTCATGGCGTGTCTCTCACTTACCTGCTGCTCTGTCTGGGTTCCCCGTGGCCCGCATGGATTCCGGAGGCAAGCAGTTGATCTCCATTGCTAAGCGCGCGCACGTCTTCTCTCTCTTCTGCCCTCGGATCAGGGCGTGGGGCCGCGCACGCAGCCACGGGCGCTGCTACACGGAGGCGCGGCCACACAGAGGCACAACCGCCTCTTAAAGGTACAGCTACCCAAAATATTGCGGCAATCAAATGCAGGCAGATAACTGCCCTTTATGGCTCATCTCCTGGGACTCATGATGGACCTATCCCTGCTGTAGCTGGCTCCTTCCACAAACCCCTTTATTGCTGCAATACTATTGGACCCTCTCTCCTTTATATGCCTGGCAGAGTCACTGGCTCTTTGGCTGAGCATAGAACCAGTTGTTCTTACCACTCTCTGCCTCCCTAGTTCTATTTTGCAGACTTCCTCGTGAATCGAACCGGCTTCCGCTACGTCTTCCTGTACCTCTGGCATCCCGAACTCGGCACACGGCTACACGACTCTCCGCACCTCTGGCATCCCGATCCTGGCTTACGGTAAACGACAACGTCCCTCTCTCTAACCCTGGACTTGGCAGACGGCACTCTCTACCAACCGTACCTCTCCTGCCCCGATCCGGAATCCCAGAACAATCTACTTTCAAGACGTGTCCTCGTGGCTGTGGGTGGCGTTCCAACCTTCCCACCTCAGCACCGCGGTCCCGTCTCGTTTGTGGTGAGCAAATCCTTACATTATGCTCAGCCCAACAAACATGGACCCCGCTGAGGTGGAGCGGACTTTAAATGCCCATACTGCTCTTTTTACCAGATTAGAGACTTATCTGGACCAATCCGATAGACGGATGGATATCTTACAGCAAAGCGTCCACGCTCTTACTCTTCAAGTCCGAACCCTCACTCGGCAATCTCCACTCGTGGCACCCTCTGTACAGGCTAATCCTTTTTCGATACCTCCGTTCACTCCGGAACCACGTATTCCACCACCCAAACACTATGCGGGGGATCCCCAAGGATGCCGGGGTTTCATTAACCAATGTCTCGTCCAATTTCATCTCTCTCCCTCTCGCTTTGTGTCTTCTGTCTCCAGGGTTGGCTACATCTACTCCCTTCTCACCGACCAGGCACTGGCATGGGCCTCTCCCATCTGGGAACAACAGGGTGCGCTCACACAGGACATCGATCTCTTCGTCGAGGAATTCCGAAGAGTTTTTGATACCCCGGCAGCTTCTGCTCTCCACCACATAAACTAGGGAGACCGTTCGGTTGCTGTGTATGCTGTGGAGTTCCGCACTCTTGCTGCTGAGACGGGTTGGAACGATGAAGCTCTATTTTCTGCATTCTGGCAAGGACTGTCGGAGACCCTAAAGGACGAGCTCGCCGCACGAGATCGCCCTACTAACCTAGAGGAGTTAATCACTCTGGCTATTCGTGTGGATCAACGCCTACTGGAACGAAAATACGAACGTTCTCATTACCGTTTACGGGTTCCAAGAACTCTTGCACCCTCCTTCGTGGCTCCGTCACCTTCTTCCGGGGACATTCCTGAACCTATGCAGTTGGTGGGCAACAGACTATCTTCTGCTGAGAAGTTACGTAGGCGCACGGCCGGACTTTGCATGTACTGTGGCAATTCCACTCACGCTTTACCCCAGTGTCCCCACAGACCGGGAAACGCCAGCTCCCAGTGAGATCCGGGAGAGTTTCATTGGGAATACTGACACCTTCTCCCATCGTCCAAAATGTCCTTCCCACAGGATAGTCTTGCCTATAATGCTGTCTGGAGAAGGGTTTCACACCCGGGCACGGGCGTTTATTGATTCCGGTTCTGCAGGTAATTTCATTGATGAAACTTTTGCTAGACAGAACAATATTCTTTTTATCAACAAGAAGACGCCTGTAGGTCTGGAGGCCATTGATGGTCGACCTCTCAAGCCGGCATTTATCACACTTCAGACGGTACCTCTTCTACTGCAGTTCGTTGACGTCCATACGGAGATCATTACTCTCGATGTAATCCACACGCCCTCTGATGAGTTGATTTTGGGTCTTCCTTGGCTTCAACTTCATAATCCTCGCATCGACTGGACGGATCGGGAACCGGTTCAGTGGGCTCCTTCTTGTGCCAAGACATGTACCAGGGTTTTCCAGAGGATTGGGGGAGTGTCTACCATATCCGAGAAGATCAACTCCTTACCTTCAGTGTACTGGGATTTCCGTGACGTATTTGACAAGGCACGTTCTGAGGTACTACCGCCGCACCGTCCTTTTGATTGTCACATTGACTTACTTCCTGGCGCACCTCTTCCCAGGGGAAGATCCTATCCTCTCTCTCTCCCAGAGACAAAGGCTATGAACACTTACATTTCCGAGAACTTGGAGAGGGGTTTCATCAGAAAATCTTCCTCCCCGGTCGGAGCAGGCTTCTTCTTTGTCAAGAAGAAGGACGGTTCTCTCCGTCCATGCATAGACTATCGGGGTTTGAACAATATCACACGCAAAAATCGCTACCCTCTGCCTTTGATTCCGGAACTATTCTACCGCCTCCAGGGAGCAACTATCTTTTCTAAACTGGACCTAAGAGGTGCCTACAATTTAGTAAGGATACGAGAGGGGGACGAGTGGAAGACTGCTTTTAACACCCATGACGGCCACTACGAATATCTTGTTATGCCTTTCGGTTTGTGCAACGCACCAGCAGTTTTCCAGGATTTTGTCAACGAGATCTTTCGGGACATTCTCAACACGTTTCTTATTGTTTATTTAGATGACATCCTCATTTTTTCTAAGTCCGTCCAAGATCACATTAAACACGTTCAACAAGTACTATTACGTCTTCGGGAGAATCATCTTTTTGCGAAATTGGAGAAATGTCAGTTCCACCTCAAATCTGTGGCGTTCTTGGGCTACGTTATCTCGGATTCCGGTTTCAAGATGGATCCGGAGAAACTTAAAGCTATTTTGGATTGGCCTCTTTCGACCACTCTCAAAGCCGTGCAACGCTTTTTAGGTTTTGCAAATTATTATCGACGTTTCATCCGCAATTTTTCTGATACCGTATCCCCCATAACTGCCCTCACTAAGAAGGGTGCAGATCCTTCTTCATGGTCGGAGACCGCCATAGGGGCGTTTGACAGTCTCAAGAAGGCTTTTGTGTCTGCTCCCATCCTCACCCACCCAGATCCTGGACTCCCGTTTACCTTGGAGGTAGATGCTTCGGACATTGGGGCTGGGCTGTTCTGTCCCAGAGAACATCTCCGTTAGCCAGACTGCATCCATGTGCTTTTTTTTCTAAGAAATTTTCATCCGCTGAACGGAATTATGATGTCGGAAATAGGGAGCTTTTGGCGATCAAATTGGCTTTAGAGGAGTGGAGACATTTCTTAGAGGGTACTGAGACACCCATTACCATTCTTACGGACCATAAGAACCTCCTTTACCTGGAGGGGGCATGTCGTTTGAATGCTCGACAAGCCCGCTGGGCTTTGTTTTTTTCACGATTTAATTTTCTCATTTCCTTCATTCCTGGCTCCAAGAATCTAAAGGCGGACGCCCTATCTCGACAGTTCCTTGCAAATGACAGGTCCGAGGAGCAGCTTGAGTCTATTATCCCCTCTAGTTGTATCCTGTCCGCTAACTCCTTTGATGTCATGAGCAAGATTCAATCTGAACAGTCACAGACTCCTGGGGAACTCAAGGTTCCGGAGGGAAGACTCTACACGGCACCTCAACACCGCAAGAAGGTTCTCGAGTGGTGTCACTCGTCCAAATCGGCAGGACACCCAGGGATACGGAAGACCAACGACCTGGTTCAACGTACCTTCTGGTGGCCAGAGAGGGCTAAAGACGTGGAAGAGTTTGTCAAAGCATGTAGCATTTGCGCTCGTAACAAGGTACCTCGTGTCAGACCTGCTGGGCTACTTCTTCCGTTACCCATGCCAGACCGTCCCTGGAGTCATATCTCTATGGACTTCATTGTGGAACTTCCAGAGTCCAAAGGGAAGAATACGATTTTGGTGGTCATCGATCGTTTTTCCAAACAAACGCACCTTGTTCCTTTGAGGGGTCTTCCAAATTCCCCCAGGCTGGCAGATGTGTTTATCCAGGAGGTTTTTCGCCTTCACGGAGTACCTTCTACCATTGTCTCTGACCGGGGCTCGCAATTCGTGTCAAGATTTTGGCGTGCCTTTTCTAAAAGATTGGGGATTTCTCTTCAGTTCTCCTCAGGATACCATCCACAGACCAATGGGCAAACTGAGAGGGTCAATCAAAACTTGGAACAATATCTCCGATGTTTTATAACTGATACACAGGAGGACTGGGTGGATCTGCTTCCTTGGGTTGAGTTTGCTCTGAACTCTCTCCGCAATGACTCTACCCAAGAATCTCCGTTCTTTATAAATTATGGATTTCATCCTTCCCGGTTACCCTTCTCTTCGCTATCTTCAGGGGTACCAGCAGTGGACAAGCACGTCTCCCGCCTGAAGGTTTTGTGGTCTAAGATACAGGAGAACTTGAAGGTAGCTACAGGGAGACAGAAACTCCAAGCAGATCGCCTTCGACGCCAAGTGCCGGAGTTCGTCCCAGGAGACAGGGTGTGGCTTTCATTTAGGAATATCCGACTGAAGGTTCCCACCATGAAGCTTGCTCCCAAGTTCCTCGGTCCCTTTCCCGTGGTCAGGAGGATTAACCCTGTGGCTTACGAGCTACGCCTTCCACCTTCTATGAAGATTCCGTCGGTCTTTCATGTGTCATTACTTAAACCAGTGTTTCGCAGCCCTCGCTTTTCCAAGAATACTTCTTCTCCACGTCCGATTATGATTTCGGGTCAACAGGAGTACGCGGTCCAGTTTGTCCTGGATTCACGAATTTCCAGAGGAGGAGTACAATACCTGGTCCACTGGAGGGGGTTCGGACCAGAGGAACGTTCTTGGATTCCTCACCGGGATCTTCACGCACCTCGGCTTCTACAGGCTTTTCATCATAAAAACCCTTCCAAGCCTTATCATGGTCGCCCGGAGGTCGCCCCTGAAGGGGGGGGGGGGTACTGTGAGGATTCTGGAGCCACACCGTTCACGGCGTGTCTCTCACTTACCTGCTGCTCCGTCTGGGTTCCCCGTGGCCCGCATGGACTCCGGAGGCAAGCAGTTGATCTCCATTGCTAAGCGCGCGTGCGCGCACGTCTTCCTCTCTCTTCTGCCCTCGGATCAGGGCGTGGGGCCGCGCACGCAGCCACGGGCGCTGCTACACGGAGGCGCGGCCACACAGAGGCGCAACCGCCTCTTAAAGGTACAGCTACCCAAAATATTGCCGCAATCAAATGTAGGCAGATAACTGCCCTTTATGGCTCATCTCCTGGGACTCATAATGGACCTATCCCTGCTGTAGCTGACTCCTTCCACACACCCCTTTATTGCTGCAATTCTATTGGACCCTCTCTCCTTTATATGCCTGGCAGAGTCACTGGCTCTTTGGCTGAGCATAGAACCAGTTGTTCTTACCACTCTCTGCCTCCCTAGTTCTATTTTGCAGACTTCCTCGTGAACCGAACCGGCTTCCGCTACGTCTTCCTGTACCTCTGGCATCCCGAACTCGGCACACGGCTACACGACTCTCCGCACCTCTGGCATCCCGATCCTGGCTTACGGTAAACGATAACGTCCCTCTCTCTAACCCTGGACTTGGCAAACGGCACTCTCTACCAACCGTACCTCTCCTGCCCCGATCCGGAATCCCAGACCAATCTACTTTCAAGACGTGTCCTCGTGGCAGTGGGTGGCGTTCCAACCTTCCCACCTCAGCACCGCGGTCCTGTCTCGTTTGTGGTGAGCACATCCTTACACGTTCATACCCAAGGAGTCCGCAGAGATCATGAGACGCCGGGAGCGAGAGATTAGTCTGGGCATACTACAGCCTTTGGTGAAGCCCTAGATAACTACTGTATGAACCCCCGGTTAGAGAATGTCTGATCTGGGTTCAGCCAGGTCAGGGTCAAGGCCGGCGCCTAACTAAAATTAGTAGAGCAGAGTGACATCTAGTCCATGAGTACCGGAACTCACAAAGGTTCGAGTACCCATATGTCCCGGAGCCATTGATTAGAGAAATTGAGGAGAACCGAGAGAGATGGCTGGTGTGGCATGTGTAAGAAAGGGGGAATGTGGCATGTGTAAGAAGGGGGTGAGTGTTGCATGTGTAAGAAGGGGGTGAGTGTGGTGGGTGTAAGAACGGGGTGAGTTTGGCATGTGTAAGAAGGGGGTGAGTGTGGCATGTGTAAGAAGGGGGTGAGTCTGGCGTGTGTAAGAAGGGTGAGTGTGGCGTGTGTAAGAAGGGGGTGAGTGTGGCATGTGTAAGAAGGGGGTGAGTGTGGCATGTGTAAGAAGGGGGTGAGTGTTGCATGTGTAAGAAGGGGGTGAGTGTGGCGGGTGTAAGAACTGGGTGAGTGTGGCATGTGTAAAAAGGGGGAGAGTGGCATGTGTAAGAAGGGGGTGAGTGTGGCGTGTGTAAGAAGGGGGTGTGTGTGTGGTGGGCTGGTGTGAGAAAAGGAGGGTGAGTGTGTTGCATTAAAGCAACAAGAGTAAGTGAAATAAGTGAGACGGGATGCCCCGAGACTTTAAAAATCTCCCAGGGGTTCCTGTGCTCAAAAAAGTTTGAGAACCACTGATATAGAGAAAGTAAACACAACTTGTTGACTATAAGTTCCAAAGATCAGGGATTTACTGGAACACTAACATTGTATCTAGTGCATGCATCTCCATGCTTCCTAAGAAAACAATAAGAGGAAACATTGTTACGCCAGAAACAGACTAGAGCGTGCATTTTGGTAATGCGGGCAGATTTGAAGAAATTGGCCCTACAACACTTAAATATGGAGAGCGTCAGCATCAGAGCAAGTGTTTCCAGTAAGTATATGAAGGCAACCTTCTATACAATGTAAACAATACAAGCTTCGACTTTCCATGGTGACAACAGTCACTTAGGCATTGTTATTCTGGCGGTAAAGTACTTGTCAAGATCAAAATGCTAATCATTTCTCGCTGAAAAAGTCACTTGTTTCCAGCTGCAGTGGTACTAGCAATGTGTATTAATCAGCAGCTGAGCCATAATACTGCTCCGTTTTAACTGTATTGGTGTGTTTTTATCAAGAGATGTTTACCAGAGTCCAGGCAAATTTATAGACCATGTAACTATCTATCCTACATTGAATACAAAGCCTGAATTGGTACCAAAAGGCCATTTATTGTTAAATTAGTACACATCCGAATCCTGGTGTAAAGCAGAAATATTTTCTATGGGATATCCGTTATTTTTATTTTTTTCAATCCTACATTTGTTTGCTGCATCTACAGCAGATAAAAGCCATAAAAGCAATTCAATTACAATGGTTTGTGGCTCAGAATAAGGCAGATTATGCTAGTATCACATTAGGCATTCTGCATGCTTACATTCAATATGATTAAATCATCCATTTGCAGATGTGATTAGATCCCAGCAAAGTAAACGTTTCGTGTAATCTGTGCAGTTTATAAATGCCGTAAAAAAGGCTGACAGGAAATAGCAGATGAATGTGTCCTTATTTGACAAAAAAAAAAAAAAAAAGCCAAAATAAACATTAATTGTATATTGCAATTATTACCGGGTAATGCAAGAGGCAAGGTAAATACATGCGCCCCCTTGTGGTTCCAGAATACACTACATCAGAGGTTCTCAACTCCAGTCCTCATCAAGACCCTCCAATGCAGTAGGTCAGGTTTAAAGGATATCCCAGCTTCAACATAGGTGGCTCACTCAGTGGCTCAGCCTTTGATCCGCCTGTGCTGAAGCAGGGAGCCACTGATTGAGCCACCTGTGCTGAAGCAGGGATATTCTGAAAACCTGACCTGTTTGGTCTTGAGGACTGGAGTTGTGAACCCCTGCGTCCAAATGGCAGGACCTCACCTGTAACAGGCAACTTTTCTTCAGCCAGGTTCTGTTGCCAGTGAAAGCATGGTACTTAGTGTCGGAGTGATTTGTTTCCCTGCATGTCCTTTTTGTCTGTGCTTATTTAAATGTGTTGTCTACTGCACCGAACATATTGTGGCCATTCTCTTTAAGATCACAGGCTGGCAGTAGAAGTAATTTCTGATATGGTAAAAACAGATGAATTTAAACCCCTTAAGCCATATGTATGTATGTACTGTATGTATGTACTGTATGTATGTATATCTTTATTTATATGGGGGCTGTTGGTCGTCATCTATCCCAACTTAATAACAAAGAGTAAACAAAGAAAAAATGCCAATGGCAATTACTGTGCCTGCAATAAATAGCTGGGCATCAAGACATCTTTTGAAATCTCAATGAGGATTTACAAATTGCCATAGTTTATCAAACATTGTAGTAACCGTATTGTATCTGTGATTGCGAGGTATACGCCTGCCGAGCCGATGCTAGAAGAATCATTGAAGAATTTGCCTGACCTCGGAGCCTGCGATGCTGCTCCTCCAACCCCCGCCCTCCGAAATAGGCCGCAATATAAGCACACACACCAAGGTCTGGGAGGACAATGGCCACAGTTTTTATTCAAAAACAGCAAAAGGTGAGGTGCTAAACCTGCCACAGGGCTCCACTCACAGGTAAGGCCAATGATGCTTAAATCATGCCCTATTAGACAGCATGGTCCCAAGCACTAGCCGCACAGCTGACCCCATGTCAGCAACGAGATGGGTCCCAGGTACGCAAAGCACTATGAGCCCTGCCCACCAGCTAACCATGCGACCACCAGGCATTACCGTAACTGAACCCCATCTGGCAAGGTTACCCCACACTTACCCCCCAACTAGGCGCCACGACACAGGCAATATAACCACAACACACACCTTAAATATAAATATATTCAATACAAGTAAAACGCAAAGAAAACAGAATTTAACCAAAATGAAAGGGAGGGAGGAAAAACACAGTGAGGGGTGCAGCATGATCTCCCTACCACTCACTGCCTGCCAATACCCTCTCCAACCAGACCTCCCCCTCCTGAGTGGGTCACTAAGAGGGAGGTGGGGAGTCAGGAGAAAAGGGGGGGGTGAGTCTGGTCTTACAGTCATGCTGCACGTCATTTAGGGCTCAATGCTTTCTTTTTGGCAACAATGCATAGCGTTCCATGAATTATCTGATTTGTGATATTTTGCCATATTTGCACCATTGTCATGTAAAACTATTTAGTAAACAAAACTGCATGAGAACTAGAAAACATGCATAGTGGGGTTTTTTTTTTTCTCTCTCTCTTCTCTCTCTTCTCTCCCCTCTCTTCCCTCTCTTCTCTCTCTGCTCTCTCTGCTCTCTCTGCTCTCTCTGCTCTCTCTGCTCTCTCCTCTCTCTCTTCTCTCTCTTACGTTACCATCCAACAGGGCAGCAGAACAGCAAAGAGAAGCTGCACTCAGGTAAGTGTACAAAGTATATAACACAGTAATCAAACAGCAATGTTAAGAAAATGAGATTCATCAAGGACCATGATACAATAGACTACAGGGTCTTCTAAATCTTCTACAACTGAAATAATGTTCTTTCTGCTGCTTGAATACATATATTTCTTGCTCTTGTATACAGTCTAAAAACTAGCTGGAAACCATTATGGAGAATTAGATTGTAAGCTTCTCGGGGCAGGGACTCCTCTTCCTTAATGTTATGTTTGTCTAAAGCACTTATTCCCATGATCTGTTATTTATATTATCTGTTATTTATTCGATTACACATGTATTACTACTGTGAAGCGCTATGTACATTAATGGCGCTATATAAATAAAGACATACAATACAATACAATACAATGACAGATCTGCATTTGAATGGTTACCCATCAGGAACAATATTTTACTCTTATGAACATGTGTGGGTAATTCAAGCTGTGATAAGCGTATGTTCCCAAATGGCAAATCTGGCAAGGTTTAGTAAGATGAGGACAATTCATATTGTATATATTCAATATTATTTGTAGCAATCTACCAATCCAAGATCCAATGTCCTATTCTTACTCCTATAAATGGGGCTATAAAAATTAGTTGGAGTTGCTTCAGAATAGGAGGAAGACAATTACTTATTCTTTAGACTTTATTACAATGACGTGGTTACTGCTTCAATATACAAACTATTTCTAGCAGAAATAGTCCCACTCTCTCATACGTTTTGTAAATATCTTTATACACTTAAACCTAGTAGCGTCACAGGGTTACTATAGTTTAGATTATTGAGCATTGATAAAAAAGAAACATAACATTATTTTGGATTTTAGAGGATCACTCAAGAATATGCACCAGATTAAAAGTTTTAATGTTCCTTTAAATTCCTACATGAGATATTAAGACTTGTTAATACAGTATAAATGGCTACCAGATGGCTAAGCCTTTAATTAGCTTAGACTTATGCTATGTACCTTTATCTTGCTCTTGAAATTTGCTTCCTATTTACAGGCATTTTTTTTTTCATTGTTGCTAAAACCTACGGATAATAATTTGAAGTCTAATGGTTATTTCTTCATCAAGCTGTTCGGCGGAATATTTTCTAACCTATATGACTTTTACAAATGTGAAAAGTCATGAAGCAGAAGGGAAGTTCCTGCCGAATGCCCCAGAAAAGGAATGACATACAGTATTATGCACATTTAGATGCCGCCTGCTAAAAACTAGTTAATGTTTCTGCAGAATGAAATGCAGATTGAGTTGTGCAATGTTTTTGGTTGGTACACAATGTTACACAGCACACTCTATCTTGATGAGTCAATTAAAAGGGATTAGCAGTTATTGAATAAACAATGTAAGGTACTGTACAGCTATGGGGGATTACCAACCATATTGCTAATAACAACTTCATATATGCTTTCTCCCAATGGGTCTCAAAATGCTGCATAATTACAGTGTGGTGCATGGTACATTGGAATTTTTACAAACAGCATGTCTACCCAGATGAGCTTACAATCTATGTTTTTGGCACCTGAGGCATAGGGAGATAAAGTGACATGCCCAGGGTCACAAGGAGCTAACACCAGGAATTGAACCAGACACCCCTGTATTCAAGCTCTGTGTCATTGTTATCAGTCAGTGTCGTTACTCACTGAGCCACTCCTGATATGATATAGAAAAGGCAACTAATAAATGGATGGATATTGCAATATACAAAGTGCTTAGCTGTGCTGTTGTTTGTCAAACAGTCTCCAATGGCTATCCTATAAATGGTGCAGGATCATGCCCATTCATTCTGAACCTGTTAGGAATGTGAGCACACAGCGTCTCAGGCGGAGCTCACGGCTCTCTCCTTACACTGCTCAGACCCTTCCACTACAACCACGCAAGCCCCCTTCAGCTTCATCACTTACCCCTCGGCATGGTGGGACGCTCCACGAGGTTCTTCCTCCACGCTCTGCGCCGCAGCCGTCGGCGCGGAATCGCCGCCCCGCACGCACGTGCGCACCCCACGTTGCTTCCTCTCATGCACACGTTGGACTTACAGTGCACACACAAAAGCCCTTGAACTTATCCCCACTCAGGCTCCGCCCCCAAACACCGCATGGTTACAATCTGGCTCTTGCTGAGTGTCACCTGAGCTCTAAGAACAGCAGCCAATGCACTGAAGCTCCCTGGGCTCCTCCAGGCACGCCCCCTCTCCTGGTTGGCTGTTCCAGCTTTATATACCCTCTCTGTTCTGTGCTTCCTCGCTCGTCATAGTTTTTGTATGGGTGTTTCACAGTGCTTGTTCTTTGATTCTCTCGGTTTAGACGCGGCTTGGCAGACTACCCCCTTTGGCTCTCGACTTCGGATTGTTCCTGTTTAAGTACCTTCTGGCTCCCTTCGACCTTGGCACTCATCTCGTTTCCTCCATACATCTCCTACCCCTGATCTCGGCAACGACACGACCATTCTTCTGGGAAAACGGTATCGGCAAGTATTCTCGCAATACACCCCATCTGGCCTGGCACCATCTAATACCACAACCCGGACACGTCCCTCGCTCTGTCGGTGTGTGTATTCATACCTGCCACCTCAGTTCTAGGGACAGGTCTGGTCTGCGGGCTACTCCGGCGTAACATTATGACGAGCCCACAAGACGCAGACCAGGCCGAACTGAGGCAAGCAATCTCCGCTGATACAGCAAAACCAGGCCATGGCTGATCAGATTGTGGCCCTAACACGCCAAATGGCTAAACTTTCGGCTCTGGTACTGGAAGCACCTGTTCTTCTTTCTCCTCCACAGGCTGCAGAACCAGTCAGACCCAGCAGTCAGGACGTGAAGATACCGCCTCCCAAGCCGTACGCTGGCAACCCGCAGGAGTGCAGAGGTTTCCTTAACCAGTGTGAGGTTCAATTTGAAATGGCACCCCTTCAGTACGACACCGGCCGGAAGAAGGTAGCCTACGTGTACAACCTACTGACGGGCAGCGCGCTGGCATGGGCCTCGCCAGTCTGGGAGTTGCGCCCGGACCTGACACAAGACTACCTAGCCTTCAAGGGTGAGTTCCAACAAGTCTTTGATTCCCCTGCACGCCGGGAGATGGCGTCTGTTTCCCTCCTCCAGATAACTCAGGGGCGAAGATCGGTGACACAGTATGCAGTGGAATTTCGCACGCTCGCCGCCGAGATGAACTGGGGACAGGAGCCGCTCGTCTCCGTCTTCTGGCAAGGTCTCTCAGAGTCCATCAAGGACGAGCTTGCTAGGCAACCCAGGCCAGACCAATTGGAGGCGCTCATTGACTTGGCCGTACGTATTGATCAACACATCCAGGTACGACGCTCGGAGCGTCAGAATACCCGGCCACTAACCTTCCAAGCACCCTTCCCCAACTCTCCTCTGGTTCCTAGACCACCTCCTTCACAGCAGCTGGCACTGGAGCCTCCTGAGCCAATGCAATTAGGGGTGCAACAGATCCGGAATCCACTACGACAACACCGCTACGCCGGCGGACTCTGTTTCTACTGTGGATCCCCTGAACATCTGGTCCGTGCATGCCCTTTGCGTCCGGGAAATGGGAACACTCAGTGAGTATGGAGGGGCTCTCACTGGGTGTTATCTCTCCTTGTCCCCTCTCCAAGGAGGCACTGCCTAAGAAACTTACGATTCCTATCTCTCTCGCAGGCGCTGAGTTTCGCACATCTACTGCTGCCTTTATCGACTCTGGTGCTGGAGGAAACTTTGTAGACCTCGATTTCGCTAAACAGAACCGGATACCTTTGGTGAAGAAGGCCCAACCTATTGCCTTGGTTGGGATTGATGATCGTTCGCTGTCTCCACCCTTAATCTCGCTACAGACCGTACCTCTCCTGCTATCTACCTACTCCCACAGCGAGACCCTGGTACTTGACGCCATCCAGGCCCCAGGTATGCCAGTAACCCTCGGCCTACCTTGGTTGCAGAAGAACAACCCTCCAATTGACTGGGTCTCACCTACCCCCATCACCTGGAAACCGAGGTCAGGGAAGTCTCCCAAACTATTGGCTAACACAATGACTCAGGACTCCATTCTTCCCCCTGTGTATCACCCTTTCCGTGAGGTCTTTAACAAGGTCCGCTCAGAACAATTGCCTCCTCATCGGTCCTACGATTGCCCCATCGATTTGGTCCCAGGATACACCTTGCCCAAGTCCAAGACTTACCCATTGTCGATACCTGAGTCTCAAGCCATGGAAGACTACATAAAGGAGAATCTTGAGAAAGGATTCATACGGCCCTCCAGTTCCCCGGCGGGAGCAGGGTTCTTCTTCGTGAAGAAAAAGGATGGTACTCTGAGGCCATGTATTGATTACCGGGGCTTGAACTGTATCACCATCAAGAACCGCTATCCTCTCCCCTTGATCACGGAACTCTTCGATAAACTGCGTGGGGCTAAGATATTTTCCAAATTGGATCTCCGTGGGGCTTACAACTTGGTCCGCATCAGGCAGGGCGACGAGTGGAAGACGGCCTTCAACACCCGCTGTGGGCATTATGAGTACCTCGTCATGCCTTTTGGTTTATATAACGCCCCGGCTGTCTTTCAGGACTTTATTAATGACGTATTTCGGGAGGTGCTCAACATCTTTGTTATTGTCTATTTAGATGACATTTTGATCTTCTCCAAAAATCTCCAGGATCACATTCATCACACCTCATACATCCTCTCACGGCTACTCAAACATCACCTGTATGCCAAACTAGAGAAGTGTACCTTCCATCAACGCTCTACCCAATTTCTGGGCTACATTATTTCAGACGAAGGCTTTTTGATGGATCCAGGTAAACTCCAGGCAGTTACGGAATGGCCCAGACCAGAGACTCTCAAGGCTATCCAGCGCTTTTTAGGATTTGCGAACTACTATCGGAAGTTCATTCGCAATTTCTCCACTCTAGTGGCCCCCATCACGGCGTTGACTAGGAAAGGGGTTGATCCTTCTGCCTGGTCCGCCGAAGCTATCTCCGCCTTCCAGGCCCTTAAAGAGGCATTTGTCACGGCACCGATCCTGCGCCACCCCAACACAGATCTTCCCTTTGTCATAGAAGTTGACGCATCAGACTGCGGTGCAGGGGCTGTACTATCACAGAGGTACTCGCCCAAGGATAAACTTCACCCTTGTGCGTATTTCTCTAAGAAATTTTCCTCCGCCGAGAGGAATTATGACGTCGGCAACAGAGAGTTAGTTATTGGCCGTTAAAATGGCACTACAAGAGTGGAGACATCTGTTGGAAGGGTCAAGGGAGCCAATTTCTATTTTAACGGACCACAAAAATTTACTTTATATCGAAGGAGCACGTCGCCTCGGTCCTCGACAAGCTCGCTGGGCGCTTTTTTTTTCTCGCTTCAACTATCATCTATCCTATATCCCGGGAACGAAGAACGTGAAGGCAGATGTGTTGTCCAGACAATACTCCTCGGAAGACAGGCCTGAGGCAGCTTTGGAACCTATCCTACCTCCCGAGAGAATTTTGGCTACTTCCACCTTCAAATCGCTAGACAAGATCAAAAGGGACCAGCAACAGATCCCTTCAAACACGGCGATCCCCTCTAACAGGCTCTTCGTCTCGCCCAGATTCATTCCAGAGGTCCTAGATTCGGGACACTCTTCTAAAACTGCAGGTCACCCAGGCTTCAGAAGGACGTTAGACTTAATTCGTCGGAACTTTTGGTGGCCCAGTATGTCTAAAGACATTGCGGAATACACTCACGCTTGTCCTGTATGCACCCAGAACAAGACACTTCCACAGAGACCTCAGGGACTTCTCCTCCCATTGCCAGTGCCTGCTCGTCCTTGGTCCCATATCTCCATGGATTTCATAGTCGACCTCCCTAGGTCTAGGGGCTTCAACACCATTTTAGTTGTCGTAGACAGGTTTTCGAAGATGGCCCACTTCATCCCCCTTAAGGGATTGCCCTCCTCTCCCGCCTTGGCAGACATTTTCTCCGAGCATATCTTTAGGATCCATGGCATTCCGTCTTCCATTGTCTCTGACAGAGGATCCCAGTTCGTCTCCAAGTTCTGGAGGACCTTCACTAAGAGACTGGGAATTGTCTCTTCCTTCTCCTCTGCATACCACCCCCCGTCCAATGGACAGACAGAGAGAACTAACCAGTCGCTGGAGAAATACCTCAGATGTTTCATCTCCGATTCCCAGGATGATTGGTCCCAACTCCTCCCGTGGGCAGAGTACGCGGTCAATTCGGGCCGAAGTGAATCCACCCGAGAATCTCCATTTTTTGTCAATTATGGGTTTCACCCTACCTGCCTACCCATTTCTAATCTGGCTTCTGGGGTACCAGCAGTAGACGAACGGATTTCCACTCTCCAAGACATTTGGTCCAAGGTACAAAAGTCTCTCCACAAGGCCGCCGATACTGCTAGACTTCAGGCCAATCGCCAACGTCGGCCGGCACCCAACTACAAGCCAGGGGATTTAGTTTGGCTCTCGTCAAGAAACATCCGCTTGAGAGTCCCTTCCCCTAAACTGGCACCTAGGTTTTTGGGACCCTTTTCCGTCGTGGAGCAGATTAACCCAGTGGCGTTTCGCCTTAAACTACCACCCTCCATGAGGATCCCAGATGTTTTTCATGCATCGCTATTAAAACCCCACATTGCCAATCGTTTCTTTCCTAAACAGACCAGCAAGCCAGATCCAGTCACGGTACTCAATAACGAGGAATACGAGGTACAATCCTTACTGGACTCCTGCATCTCCAGGGGGCAGCTTCAGTTTTTGGTCCACTGGAGGGGTTTCGGACCCGAGGAGAGGTCTTGGGTTCCACTCAAAGACATCCATGCACCCAGCCTCCTGAAGACTTTGAGGAGGAAATTTCCAGATAAGCCGTTTTTGGATCGTCCTGAGGCCGATCCTGAAGAGGGGGGTACTGTTAGGAATGTGAGCACACAGCGTCTCAGGCGGAGCTCACGGCTCTCTCCTTACACTGCTCAGACCCTTCCACTACAACCACGCAAGCCCCCTTCAGCTTCATCACTTACCCCTCGGCATGGTTGGACGCTCCACGAGGTTCTTCCTCCACGCTCTGCGCCGCAGTCGTCGGCGCGGAATCACCGCCCCGCACGCACGTGCGCACCCCACGTTGCTTCCTCTCATGCACACGTTGGACTTACAGTGCACACACAAAAGCCCTTGAACTTATCCCCACTCAGGCTCCGCCCCCAAACACCGCATGGTTACAATCTGGCTCTTGCTGAGTGTCACCTGAGCTCTAAGAACAGCAGCCAATGCACTCAAGCTCCCTGGGCTCCTCCAGGCACGCCCCCTCTCCTGGTTGGCTGTTCCAGCTTTATATACCCTCTCTGTTCTGTGCTTCCTTGCTCGTCATAGTTTTTGTATGGGTGTTTCACAGTGCTTGTTCTTTGATTCTCTCGGTCTAGACGCGGCTTGGCAGACTACCCCCTTTGGCTCTCGACTTCGGATTGTTCCTGTTTAAGTACCTTCTGGCTCCCTTCGACCTCGGCACTCATCTCGTTTCCTCCATACATCTCCTACCCCTGATCTCGGCAACGGCACGACCATTCTTCTGGGAAAACGGTATCGGCAAGTATTCTCGCAATACACCCCATCTGGCCTGGCACCATCTAATACCACAACCCGGACACGTCCCTCGCTCTGTCGGTGTGTGTATTCATACCTGCCACCTCAGTTCTAGGGACAGGTCTGGTCTGCGGGCTACTCCGGCGTAACAGAACCCTGACTCCGTTTGAAATGTTTAAACTCTGGTACATGCAGAGGTATTGGTATTTGTATATTGTCTTTTTGACAAAAACCTGATGGGAGAGTCAGTAGAAGAAAAGTGGTAAACACAAGACTTGAAATGCATCCCAATTCCAAAGTGCGGGGAAAGGGCTTCAGGCGAGGAGAGTCCTGCTTGTGCAACCAACACAACATACTGTAGACAAACATTTTCTTCAAAGTGTAGCTCTCCTCTTAGACAGAGGTACAAAGTAGAGCTCTACTCACAAGTTCATAATGATGTTCTCCATTTAATGTGACAGCCAAGAACAGTGGAAAAACAAAGTTTCAGGTCCCAAATGGACCTTTCATCAGGTCACCTTCAATTTCATGATGAACTTGTTAGTAGAGCTCTGTCTTAGAGGAGACCTGCACTTTGAAGAACTTGTTTGAAATGTACTGTATCACCACATAATTTGTCTCTAATCCCAATCACATACCATTGATCACATACAGTATGAATCGTTTTGACCCAAAAGTTTGCCATATATAAAATGTACTGTAAATAAGTATGAGTGTATTGATAATTGAAATAAGAAAAAAATGTTATCCATTGTGTTATACAGTATAGCAATTTGATTTGAGACATTCAGTTGCAATCTAAAAATAAAAGGCCTAAATGACATTACATTTTATGATAACATATATAATTAATTGTCTCAGTTTACTGCTGTTGCTGCATTCCCAAGTTAGCCCTTAGAAATCTCTCTTGACATAACTATAATGTTAGTGCATGAAATTCCTTCTAACTTAATACACATTAGGAGAGCCCTACATTGCAAATAATGTAATAATTGGCTGTTTGCAAAACTATCAAGGATATTTTGGACAAGACAATATTCGACAACACAGTGAACTCACATGGACACAGAAGTTACTATTCAATATGCTGGGAACCTGTCTTCCCCAAGCAGCCAAATACCAATTAATAACAGGGGGAAGTCAGCTTCACAGTATATTGAATTGTAATCTGTGTGTCTTTGTGAGTTTATTGTGTTGTAGACTTTTGTCTTCTCTTTCTCGCTTCTTACGGTATCTTCTGACACATTGACTGCAAGTCCAAAATATCCTTGATTATTTTGCAGCAAATAGACAATTAGAAATATTCTTTGCTTAGAAAAAATAGTGAGAAAAGAGCATGGAAAGAGAGTGTTGGAGAAGAGCATGTACCAGGGAAAAGAGACATAAGAGAGGCAGAATCTTTACTAATACAGCTCAGCCCCGCTATAACGCGATCCGTTACAACGCGAATCCGCTTATAACGCGATGTAAGCGTGGCTCCCAATTTTCGTATTTATGAATACTTTACAACACAATTATTGGTATCTTAAATACTTTATTGTACATTGCATACAATTGTACATTATTTCTAACGCGATCTGCTTATAACACAATGTGATTCTTTGGACCCCAAGCACAGCGTTATAAAGGGGTTGCGCTGTACCTTTTAGTATATGCATATTAGATATACATTAAATGTGTCAAGACTGAGGATTTTGTATTATATTTGTTGATAAATATCACACATCAGGTACGTTAGTTGTTCATAAACGTTGTCTGAAGAACATTTAGATTTATGGTATGTTCTCTCATCTTGGTTTATCTAGTATTTTCCCATGTGTCATGTAGTTTATAAATCACCCAGAGTTAGAGGAGTGGGAGTGTTAGCGTTAGACAGGAGGGATTGACAGATGAACTGGTGGTATTGTCACAAGTTACAGAATCATGGGGAAGCTAATGAAAATGGAAATCACAAGTCAAAGTAGGAATGAGCTATGTAGTCGAAAGAAGGCAAGGAATGGAAAAGGGAATACAAAGGGAGGAAGAAATAGAGAGAAAATGGAGGGCAAGTCTCAGATGAAAATATGGTCAAATAGTGCCATCTTCGGAACGTGTTGGAGAGGTCAATGCTTATAGTAAAGAAACGGATTCAATTTAAGGAGACAGCAGAAAAATAGCAGTGTTATTTATAGAAATCATCCTATCACCAGTCATTTGTAAATATAGAAAGATTATAAAGCAGACTATGGAATCTATGAGTAATCCAATAATCTATGTAATAACAATTAGTCACAGCAACATGGAACCTGGTGAAACATTCTGTTGAAATTGATGGAACAGAGAAAAGGGTGTATCCAATGGTGGATTTTACCAATTTAATCTGTGTGCGCGGATTGCTGAATCCGCGGATTGGATTCTTAAAATCCACCGCTGATTGTATCCAATAGCGGTTTTGGATTAATCTCTAGTAAGGGGTTATATGGCAGCAGTAAGATCTGGAAGAAGGATTTCACACGCCTAAGCAGGAATCAGCTGCAACTTTGCATTTTTGCTTTGTGAATAATTCCCCACTCTTTACATAAACAGTTAACACTTTGAAAAAAGTCCTATTTCTATATACTGTATACAGCTCAACCCCCTTATAACGCTGTGCTTGGGGTCCAAAGACTCACATCGCGTTATAAGCGGATCACGTTAGAAATAATGTACAATTGTATGCATTGTACAATAAAGTATTTAAGATACCAATAATCGTGTTGTAAAGTGTATTCATACATACAAAAATTGGGAGCCGTGCTTGCATCGCGTTATAAGCGGATTCGCGTTGTAACGGATCACGTTATAACGGGATTGAGCTGTACTTAAGTACAGTAAAAGGCTAAATTACAAAAAGGAGCCACTATTTACGGTCCCAACTCATCTACACAATAAACCTTCAGGGAGTGATTTCTTTACCATCTGTCATTAAATTAAAGATGCTCTGAATGATTATGCTACGTTGTTGCTTCCTAATCTGTAAAAATACCACATTCAAATAATTTGTATGCATCACAATTTATTTGAAAATACATAGACAGTAAATAATAATTAAACATCTGCAAATGTAAGAAATTATTAGGAATAGATAACTTAATTTAGACATGGGTGGAATTTAAAAACACTGGGCTTATTTATCATGGAGGATATGATGGTGTGTTTGATTATAAATTCATTGTTTAGTATTAAATGAAGATTTGGTACACTTACTAGATAATACTGGGCTTTTGATGGTCAACCTCGGAATCCAATATGCTGCTCATCAAAAATGCCATTCACTGCATACTGTTTCCCAGGCACATGATAATCTATAGGTTAGGCATTCAAGCACACATCTGATTTAATCATTGTACACCATGTACATGCACATCACCAGGCTCACGTCTCTAAAAATCAGGCATTTGCTCACAACAAAAATATTTAGTGGAGACATGAACATTTGCAAAACCAGGTAAGCAGCAATAACATGGATTCAGTGCTGCAAATGGACTCAAAAAGTCAACCGCTACATATAATTGGATTAAAATGTTCTTTTAGCAAAAGGTTTATGGCCATGTATTAACCTCTTGAGCGTAGTCGGTAAACGGTGATCACGTGTCCGCGATGGCCCTTAGCCCAGAAACTGAAGAGGATGAGTCCTCCTGTTCCATTCCTCTGCCCTACCGATCACGTCCTGTGATATACAACCTGTACTCTGCCGGCATGATGTACTCTAGCCACTACATCATCTGGCCCGTGGAATGACTGACCCCATGACAGAGAGGTTACGTCTTGGGACACCCAAAGGGTTACTGTAAGTATGAAGTGCAAAATAGTGAGGCCAAGAGAGAAGAACTGAGATAAGAACATATTTATTGGGGGTGGCTTACGTACAACTTTGACTTTTCCAAATGTAGCAGAGGTTATTGCACCTGTTGGCGTGTTATAATGGTATCTTCTCTGATGTTCTGTGATCACTGCCTTCTAATCCTATGGAACATCTGAGACATTCTATATCACGAGTGGGTGCAATAGCTCTTGCTACATGTTATACCGTGTCTACACACAGTTACAATGGCCCTAGTTCCCCTTTCCCTTCATCAAACTTCCCTTTCCTGTGTCAGGCCTGGTCCACTTTAATTAGCGAGAAACATGTGTTGGATTGCAAAACAACTACAATTCTCTAAAGGCTTCCTGTGAAATATGGTGATGCCTCTAATCAGTTTTTCTTTTAATAAAGCATAATAATGGGCCCTGTTCTAATGTTTTATTAATGTTTTTGCTTTTAAAAGCGAGAAAAGAAATTCACACAATCTTGGCTTGCATAACCTCCATTAATACTTTACAGTAAAGATGATATGCAGAATATTCTTACTTTCAAAATGTCCTTAAGTCTCTACCATTTCAGCAGGGTCTTAATAATACATGTGCTTCTATTTTACCTGTGATAGTAATATTATTGATCTAACACCATTAAAGGTTGCAGCATTTTTTTTAAACCCATTACTTTCCTGTGTATGAGCTCTCCCTGGAAAATGCAAATCACTTTCTCTGTTAAACTTTGGCAGCCGTCAACACAAAAAACCCATTCTACCTGCTATAGTGTCTTTCTGACTGCTTGATAATGTCAATCAATAGACAAATTCTATTTCTTTCAGTGAGTCCAAAACATAATTTGAGCACCTGATTCAGATACAACAAGAAGAAGTCAGCAATGAACCATCATTTCTGACATTTAAATGCGTACTGTACAGTAAGATGCAAATAAATTATTTACTGAGCTTGCTTCGGTAGCATATATAAGAGAGGCTTTGTTGAACCATTAGGGCCTTAACCATTAGGAAATATCATGACTTCATTGAAAAATACAGATCATTGACAGCTAATAAACAGTCTCTATTGGGAAAAGGATATCTCCATTTGGAGTAATAGGTTGAGCCAATAATGTAGAAGGGAAGGGGGATTGATATGGTCAGAGCAGATCACAAAGGATGGAAATGTCATTTCAAGGTTATGAGGTTCTTTAGTTCTAGCACTTTGGCAATATGAGCAAGGCCTGGATCAGTGGACAATTACTTCATTTAGGTTCCTGTTTGGCAGAATTTTTAATGACCTCGAGTATGAAAAAATAATAATAATTAAAGCAAAAAAAATACCAAAGAATGCTTTTGGTTTTGAAGTAGAAAGTTTGGTAAAAAAGCAAAGTATTGAGAAAAGTTTATACTTAACTTCTCTCTTCACAAAGTGCACGCTATGCCCAGCTTAAAATGCAGGCAGAAATCCCTTTACACTTTTGAAATATATTAGGTAATATAATATTTAATAATAATAATATGTTCTTGTATAGCACTGCTAGTTTTACAGAGATATTTTGCAGTTCCCGTGGAGCTTAAAATCTATGCGTTTGGTGCCTGAGGCACAGGGAGATAAAGTGACTTGCCCAAG
The DNA here is from genome assembly GCF_040206685.1 of Ascaphus truei. Lineage (NCBI taxonomy): Eukaryota > Metazoa > Chordata > Amphibia > Anura > Ascaphidae > Ascaphus > Ascaphus truei. Next base: position 17,989,057 of record NC_134501.1, read on the forward strand.
GTCACAAGGAGCTGACACTGGGAATTGAACCAGGCTCCCCTGCTTCTCAGTAATGTACTATAGTATGTATGTATGTATAGCTTTATTTAAATAGTGTCATTTACATAGTGCTTCACAGCAGTAATACACGTGACAATCACATAAATAACAAATAATACAAATAACACAGGATGGGAAGAAGGGCTGCAGACATAAAAGTAACATTTAGGAAAAGGAGTCCCTGCTCCAAAGAGCTTACACTCGAATTGGTAGGTAGGAATAACGTACAGAGACAGTAGGAGGGCGTTCTCATAAGTGCTTCTGCAGGGGGCCAAGGTTTATGTATGAGGTGTAAAGTATCAGCCACGGATATGCTTCGTTAAGCAGATTTTGCCTTTTGACTACTATATGTACTACAGCAGGGGTGCTCAAACTTTTTTTGCTGCGCCCCCTCTGCCTGTGCTGGTTCGGTGGTGCACCCCGCCCCTTACCCTTTTAAGCCCACGGGGTCATGTGATGTAGCATTTCACGTTACCGTGGCAACCGTGATGTCACATGACCCCACAGTGTCATTTGATGCTGCGTTGCCATGGTCACCGCTGTACTACAGTATAAACAATTCTCTTATATTAATTACTATTGTCTTTGTAAGTCTCCGTAGACACCTACAGTAGAATGTTTGCTTTTTATAACAGGTTTAGCATTGTCTCACTTTCGAAGTCTGCTGCCACTATCCATCATTATGCTGCAGTTCCTTGTACTCAAGTGATTGTGCACCAATTCTATAAAAGGCTAGGTACATAGCTGGCAAAAGAACATCCCCTACTGTATAAATACATGTGTGGAGAATGGATAGTGTTTGCCACTCTGTAAGGTCACATAGTTATACTAGGATTCCAGCTCACAAGCATTATACCCACTGCATTGTCTTGCTTTGTCAGAGGACATAGGAACAGTGTATCAGTTCTGCAGGTGTGTAAAGATAATATATCCACAGTGACTATTTATACTACATTAACACATTGCTGAGGGGGGATAAAAGGACAGCAGAAAAAATGTTACATCAATAAATCCAGGTTGATTCCTTTTCTTTGTTGCATTCCCCAAAGGCTGGCAATTCCCATACCTGCAGTGACTCTTCATCTTTGGATATACCGGAGGGAAGACAGAGCACCAGATGGGCACAGTTCTTCATTATAATAGCTTTGGATTCTATCATGCTCACAAAGGGGGATATGGTACAGTGTTCCTGGTAATTATGTGTCTGATACCGCATATTCCATGCAATTAGATGCAAAACAATCCTAGTATACACGACGTCCAAGGACAAAACCAGTACCTAACAATAATTATATGGCAAATAAGCAGTGTGCTGCTACTCTTTAAGGTTTAGAAGTGAGGCAGGTCAGATAGACTAAGGTCTATTCTTACAATCTCTGGAGCGTGTAGATGTGATTGATGATTACAGCTGACAATTAACATAAATAAAGCCATGTTTCCCCATAATTTCTTACTGTATGTGTGATATGTTCAGATGTACTTTTCCAGCACTACTTTCGTAGTCATATCATATTGCATATTACAATAGCTTACAGCAAATGTACAATTGCAGTAATACTGACTCATTTTAAATAAATTGACAAAGCTTTTTAGATACTTGAGATTGGGATAAACTACTCCCGCTCGGAACACACCTGAGATTCTTAGTAAATAGTGAAGGAGCGGCTCAGTGAGTAAAAACTGAACGATAACACTGAGTTTGAATCAGGGGAACCTGGTTCAGTTCCTATTGTCAGTTCCTCGTGACCTTGGGTGAGTCACTTTATCTCCTTGTGCCTCGGGCACCAACATTATAGGTTGTAAACTCTACAGGGCAGGGACTGTGTCAGTAACAAATTCTGATGTGCTGCATATTGTGCACCATAATATTATTATTATACTGTAATTATGAAGCGCTCTAAGTCCCATTAGGAGAAAAGGACTATATGAAATAGTTATTATTAAATGGGTTACATTTGAATATTTAAAGTAACTTATATGCATGTTCAAATTAGTTTTTTGTTCCAGGTGTGTTCCAGGTACTCCATGTGTTGAATGGAGGAAGGACTTGGGAAGTGTATAAATCAATGGGTCCTCTACTTAATTTTACTCTGCCTCCCCCTCTCACGTGAGACAAGGGTTTTGCACATATCTATTGGATACCACTTACCACATACTGTATTTATGTATGCAACAATAACAGAAATAAAGGCCATGCACTGTGCCAACGCATTTCTGAAACTATTGCCATCGGCTGAGCTTTTTCAATCAGTTTTCAATGATAGAGTATCCTGAAATAGTCTTCACTTCCAATCACTGCTGTACTCCTGCTTGTGTCATGAAAAGTGTCCTCCACTTCTTATAAGGTTCTCATGTTTAGTCTTTTTTGGGAGAAGGACAGAATCCAGTAGTTTGGATAAAACGATCATAGGGGTCAAACATTTGTTTAAAAAAAAGGAAATCTTAAGAATAAGTGGATATATTTCCCCATACCTTCCCCACCCCCTCTGTTCTCTCCCCCCTGTTAGCTGTTGTGTTTTAACCCCCACTGGTGTTCCCTTTCTCCTTCGCCAGCTGTTTGACCTATACAATTCTTGTTGAAAAATGTGATTCTGAATATATGTTATGTAAAGTTCTTTGTCCTTTAAAAAACAGCTGTTGATATAATGTAATGATTAAAAGCTTCCCTTACCACCTTTTCCCTTCTGTATCTCAAATACTTTGATCAAAAATGTTGTTTTAAAAAAAATGAAAACAAAAATCTTGATTGCAAATAAGATAATAAATTAAATGTTGTCACTTAGGTAGATTATATATTTTAGGGCAGTCAGTTGATTGGTAAGTTATCTCCAAATTGTATTAATAATTTAATACCAGAGTAAAGATATGCAAAGATTTTGCCACAGTTAATAAACCAGGCAAAATGTCGCCTTATTTTTCATGAAAACGTTCATAAAAGATAAAATTAATTTTTTCAGTTTAAAGTCAAAACACTCCACACATTGTGGAGACATTTGGCTAAGGGACAACAGCTACATTTATTTAAAAAAATAAACCTGTCAAACATGTTCTCATCCTTAATCCTGTGCACAAATTGGCAGAAGTAGCAAATTACCATTACAAATGACCTTTAACACATTTAACACAATCTGCTCAGTGTCTAAAAAATACTTAGAAAGGTTGCATTTAATTGCGTCCTCGTAAGTACTTGAGAGAATATCTACCGAATCATTGATCAAATAATATGCACATGAGAATGTATCTCTGATCATACAGTATAATAGAAATACAAGAAAGGAATATTCAGTAATAGCATTCGGTGCTGGAGGTCCGGTAGCAGGAGGCAACCAGAATCAGAACTGCGTGATTGCCGTAGTCGTGTTCAGCCCCTCATGTGACTCCCACTACTATTTAGGTCACGTTCACCTCTCCAACGGAAATTTTTCTCCTTCACAATGGGCAAAATAAGCATAATGTACTTGTTATGTATGTATACAGTATGTATGTAACATTATTTATATAGCACCATCCAGGTACATATCGCTTCACAGCAGTAATACAAGTGACATAATAATATGACACGTAATGGGAATAAGCGCTTGAGACATCATAATAATAATAATAGCATGTTCTTGTATAGTGCTGCTAGTTTTACGTAGCGCTTTACAGAGACATTTTGCAGGCACAGGTCTCTGCCCCGTGGAGCTTACAATCTATGTTTTTGGTGCCTGGGGCACAGGGAGATAAAGTGACTTGCCCAAGGTCACAAGGAGCCGACACCAGGAATTGAATCAGGTTCCCCTGCTTCAAACTCAGTACCAGTCAGTGTCTTTACTCACTGAGCTGCTCCTTAGGAAAAAGGAGTTCCTGCCCAGAAGAGCTTACAATCTTTCTGGTAAGTAGGAAGAACTCACAAAGACAGTGGGAGGTTGTGCTGGTAAGTGTGTCTGCAAGGGGCAATGGTCGATGTACGAGATGCATAGGGGCTTTTCTGTAAGGTGTGATAGCACAGATGATGTGCTATTGCATGAAAAGTCCCATTGACGTTAATGGGGCTTTTCATGCGATAACACGTCATCTGTGCTACCGCACCTTACAGAATGAGGGCCATCCCTTACCCATGGGTTCCAATGGCTAGCTGGCCACATGGGGCGACTAAGGGGTTAATATCTTATAAAGCATTTATGTGTTACATTATTAGCACCTATTTCAGGTTAGTATAGACTATCTTGCCTATATTTATATCATTACTCCTTCGTACATAGCCAGGTTCGGCCTAGCGCCAGCCTGGGGTCGGCAATACAAATTAGCGTGACATTTTGGCGTTAGGCCTTCACTGCCAGATACAAGAATTTCAGTAGTAGCATACAAATTAGTAAAAGTACATTATTTACTCATTTTCATCCTCCTTTCCAGTATATTTACAGTGCAAATTAAAATGCGCATTATTTTAAACAGAAACAGGTTGATGACTTGCCTGCTAAATATAACACATATTTGTTGCCATTAATAACACATATCACATAACCAGACGGTAAGTCGGCGCTGACAGAGGCAGTACAGGTTAGAGCCGCGCCGCGTGGAGAAGCAGACAACATAGAATAAACAGGCAATTTACTGTGTAAAGCTCCTATTCGGAGGGCTCCCCATGCAAATATCCAGTCCTTGGACCCATGTTTCCACTATGGGCGGTGAAGTATGAGAGAGACCTGTCCCCCAAAGGCGTTCTGTGAACGATTTGTGGAGGCACACCATACGGTGCCTGCAGCTGCAACCTACAGAGATTTATCTCTATATGCTTTAAAGATTTTAATTCTTGTAAGTGTGCTTTATCTATGCGCAGTATATTAAATCATCGTTGTTACATTTTACATGATGGAATGCACGCTTCTTTCTCTCTTGTTTTAGAGAGAGAGTGAGAGAGACCTTCAACTGTGCCTAAAGAGGAAATATTTCGAGCAGTGTATTCTCCCTATGCCCTTGTAATGATGTGAAACTTGGACCCTAAAAACGAAAGTAATTCCGAAGCTTCAAACAACTCAAAGATGTATTGAGAAATGTATGCTGGGTATTACCTGAAGAGACAGGAAAACGTCTGCGGCATCACCACAAGGGTGAAGAAATTAAAATGGTGGTGTGTCGGATACATTACCATCATTGGACAACGATGGTTCTCAACTGGATTCCAAGGGAAATGAAAAGAACAAGCCGACGACCAAAAGTAAGATGGGAGGATGAAATCAGAACATTTGTTGGAACAACGTGAAGAAGAGAGGCTGTAACCACAGTACCAGGGGGATCATTGGGGAGGCTTAGTCCAGCAGGAGATCGAGGAAGGCTGAATATATATATATACAGGGCCACCGACAGTGGGGAAGAGCCGGGCCCTGTGGCTGCGGGAGGCCCAGCCGGCGCTGGATGTTGGGCCCAGCCAAGTCCAACTTCAGCGTCGAGCTGCCAGGTCTGTGGTTGCCGCTGGGCCCCAGCTCTCCCCAGCTGTTGCGTGCCCCTCTCTACCAGGCCGGGCCTCCCTCCCACCAGTGCACGCCAGAAGCTGAGTGCAACTTTCAGGCGGGCCCAGCTTCCGGCACGCACAGTGTGTAATGTGTAATGTGATTGTGTACTGTATTTTGTGTGTGTGTATTGGGGAGGGGGTATTGTATTGTATTTTTGGGGAGGGCGAATTGTATTTTTGGGGGGAAGCGGGGTATTGTATTTTGAGGGAGATGGTATTGTATTGTTTTTTGGGTGGGTGGTATTGTATTGTATTTTGGGTGGGGGGATATTTTATTGTTTTTATGGGTGGGGGTGTATTGTATTTTGGGTGGAGGGATGGTATTTTATTTTGGGGAGGGAGATATTGTATTTTGGGTGGGCATGGTGGTATTGTGGGGGGGATTGTATGGGTATCAGGTGATTGTGTTTACGGGGGAAGTGTTTGTGTGGGAGGGGAGAATGACTGTGAGGGGTGTAATTAAATGATAGCGGAGGGGAGGAAAGAGGGTGTGGAAGATGGAGGAGAGGGAGAGTGAGTGAAGTAGAGAGGGGAAAGAGTGAGAGACAGGGAGAGGGAAGAGGAATAAGTGGGAAGAGGGGGGATAGAAGAGGGGGCTCATGAGGATATGTATGAGAACGGGATAGAGGAGGGGGTCCATGAGGAGGTGTGAAAGGGGGGGCCCGGTCAAAATATATATATATATGTAACCCAATTACTTGCATTGTGTCTATATATATGTAACGGGTATTCCACCCCACCCAATCTCATATATAGTGTGGGTGAGTAGAACATGTAGTGTTACCGGTGTGGTGCGTATACCTGCAGGCTCACAGGAGGTCTGAGCCTCCGCTAATGAGAGCCTGGGTGAATCCTCTGGAACGTTTCTTGGTTCAGCGCCTCCACCTATGTAGGATTCTAGGAAAGTGTAGAATGACCCTACATAGGAACCCAATCAGAAACCACACACACAGTGATTTATATTATAACTAATGACTTTACTACAAAGAATAATAATAACCTGTGTCCCTCTCACGAGGGGACACTGACAGTGACGTCTCGCAGGACGATTCCCCGACACCAGGTGATCCCACCCAGTGTCCCAAGAACCCCACCCAATGTCCCGTACTCCTACAGAGATAGTCACTGGGTGACTGCGCAGTCACTAAAACCTCTAGGCCTGTTGGTGCACATGTGATGACATAATACCTGCCGAGCACTCCGGTGCTCGGGTCAGCAACAAGCTTCTAAAAGGATCAGTCGAGCGATGCCTCCTTCTGATCCTCCACTGCACTCCTTGAAACGTGGACCGCTCGAGCGGTCCCACTCCGGAACAGTCTCTGTGGACCCCAACGTGGGTCCAACCGCTTCACGGGAACAACGATATTTCTCTGTGTCCCTACCTACATAAGGGACACGTGCTGCACTATAGGCCGTCCCTATAAATACAGCAACCTATGGTGGCTTAAGGGTCAATCTCCTAGATCATTCGGAGTTGCCTATCCTATATAGGTAGGTCTTGTACCCACCCTACTCATAATACGGGCCCTGGGCCATGGATCCCCGGACTGGTTACCGCTATGAACCCCCCCCCAGTTGCCTCGTACTACGCGCAACGCCGCCCTGGGCAATGGCTCCCCGGATTGGTTACCGCTATGAACCCCCCCAGCGCCTCGCCACTCGCAACACGGACCCTGGGCTATGGCTCCCCGGACTGGTTACCGCTATGAACCCCCCAGCTGTCTCGTGCCACTAATTCACCTAAACGCCTGCCGCAACGCTCTGCAGACTAACCTAAGCCCCCTTCTCCCTGGCTATTCCCCAGCTCTGACTACCATGAGTGACAGGGTCCCTCTCTGAGACTATCCCTGGCAACACTCACTAACCTGGGGTAATACAGGGTTAACTAGGGCCTTAGTGCAGGGAGTCTCCGGCTCCTGCACCCTACCTCCTTCCTTCCTTGGGCTCCTGACTCTGACTTCTTCCTCAATGACTCACGCAGCTCTCTGCCCGCGAAATGTATCCTTTTTCCCAGGAGCTCCCTAAGCCCTATTGGCTCCCTGGTGTCACATGGGGCATACAGAGGCTCATGGGATATGTAGTCCCAGCTCAGAGCCTTCCCTGGTAGGCTAGGGGTTCGCGGGCTTTCCTTACCCTCCACTGCGCATGCGCAAGCTTTCCCGGGCTTTCTCTCTTCTCCCTGAGCTGTCCCTATGCTCGCGCGAGCTATCCCTAGCTCTGGTGCTTTCCCTGCGCCTACGCGTCCACTGCGCATGTGCGAGACGGTCCTCAATGGCGGCGCCCTGCTCTGCGGCCGCCGGGACCTTAGAGATGCGATCGCGGCCTTAGCAACGGCCCGATCGCGTCCCCGGCAACCGGCCGCAGGCAGGAGAAGCCGCGCTGCTCCCTGCTCCAGCCCCCACCCTTGGAAGCAGCCGTCGGTTTTTTCAACACCCGCGCTCGAGCTGCGCCAGGAAAGGGGGGTCTCCAGGAGCCACGGGAGCCCCAGGCTATATTCTCCCCCTGGTGGAACTCCAACGTCCTCGCTTGGATAGCAGTTGTAATCTTGCACAAACATTACATTGTGAAAATGCAGTACACAGAATACACAACACATGTCAAATTTACATCTCAGGTTACATTGCACTTCACACCAATTAACCGAAGCGTGCTGAGACCATTTGTGGGGTTCCCCTAATTGAACATGTGGGGGTACCTCACTTTTGCGTTCGTGAGCCTCCCCTAGAAAAATTTCTTGAAGAGCACACTCTAAAGCGACAGTTACGGGCTCTTCGCTACTTCCTCCCCCTGGTGGAAGGAGTAGCACAGTGTCTCTGAAGCAGACCTTTACCCGGTCATCCGCGGCAGGGATGCGGTAGACCAGGAGGCCAGGACCTTTCCCGCGGTCCACCACCTGGCGAATGGCACGCTCCTTTTTGGGCTTAAAGGAGGCCAGTCTCCCTGGATCTTCCTTTACACAGTCCTTGTCCCTACGGACTTGCGAGGCTTCCACTGATAAGCGAGCACTGGACAATGTCTCGGTTTCACCTGGCAGGGGGGAAAGAGTAGACACCTTACCCCTGCGGTGATTCACAGTGGCCAACAGGTCCTCAGGGACGCTGTCGGTTTCCACCTTGGTGGTATCGGGACCTGCCCCCGGCACTTCTGGGGCAGTCCACTTACGCGCTGAAAACTCGGGAGCGTTGGATCCCAGTCCTGGGACCACTTGTGTCGGAGCACACGGGCTCATACTTCGCTCAGGAACTGTAGCTTTGGCCTTCTTCACGGCCACCTCCATCGGAGTCTGTGGGGAACAAGGGGGTTCCTTACCACTGGGCTGGCTGACGATGGGCTTCCCTTCTTCCGGAAGGATCGACGGTAGACACTGGTCCACTCTCATCTCTGGACAGCTACCTTCTAATGAGGACACCTCCACCAGGACGCGATGCAGAGGGGAGCCCTTCGCCCGGGCGACCAGACTTAAGGAGCCATCGTGCTCCGCGGTCACCTGGAGGCTCACCCCTGGGGCAGTCGACTCACCCTGGTCGTCTGTAGGTACTGGTCCCACGCCTAGGACCGATGGTACCTCTGTAGTAGGTCGGACTGACCATTGTAGGGCACACGGGCCCACAGCAGGGTCCGCAACATCGGGATACACCTTTTCCAGGGTACATGGACCCACAGCAGACTCTGTATCCTCTGCATCACCGCTGGGGTGGTTCGCCTGTAGGCGCATCGCCACCGATGGGACTTCAACCTCTTCACTGGAAACTTCTGCATGCTGGGGCACAATAGACTTCAGTAACCGCACACCGCAACATTCACAGTAGGACCACCATGTCAATGTCTCTCTAGAACAGCCGCACGTGGGGCTAAAACACTGTATGCCCATTTCTCCTTCCACCTCGACGGTCCTGAAGTCGAGGGGTCCTTGAGCCACGTTGGCTCCCTGAGCGTGGGCTTCTTGCAGGCAGGAGCATATGAAGAGAAGAGAATCTACTCCTGGCGCGCGCCAGGCCACATACACACTAGGGTGTATCCCTTGACAGTCTATCTCGGTTTCCTGCTCAGAAAGAAAATATTCTATGTCTACGACAATGCCCTCCTCCTCCTGGTGAACAGAAGGGTCTAATGGCTGTTCACTGTGCTCACTCCCCCTGGTGGAATTTAAAGGAGGGGTGTGCTCTATCACTGAGTGGCTCTGGCTCTGCACTGAGTCACTCACATTACGGGGGCGGGGCTCTGGTTTTCCCGCCAGTCCCGGAGGGTTTTCTGCAAAATCATTCTGCTCCTTGGGAGCGGTATCACGTGCACGTATCTCACTTGGACGAAGTTGCCATGGCGCGGGGTCAGCGTATACTAAAGGGTAACCCTCAGGGGGACACCCGGGCATAAATAACGTGGACGGTGACTCGGACGGGCATATATCCCTTGAGGATGACACGACAAAAAGCCGCGATCTCCACGGGGACGTGGAAGCTGGTTCTAAGTCTATAAGAAGAGCGTGCTGCCATCCAGGGATTTTACGCATATGCTCATAGATCTCATCTTCAGATATATTGGCGGGAACGCCTTCTAAGGCCACCACACGGCGGGGACTAAGATTATTTATCCTCAAGGCCCAGGCGAGGACCTCGTGTCCGGACTTGACAATCATGGTGGACAAAAAAAATTAGGACTTGGACAATTTAAAAAAAAAATGGAACAGGGCACCCCAGGTCTATCTCAGCAGCACCTCCAAATGTAACGGGTATTCCACCCCACCCAATCTCATATATAGTGTGGGTGAGTAGAACATGTAGTGTTACCGGTGTGGTGCGTATACCTGCAGGCTCACAGGAGGTCTGAGCCTCCGCTAATGAGAGCCTGGGTGAATCCTCTGGAACGTTTCTTGGTTCAGCGCCTCCACCTATGTAGGATTCTAGGAAAGTGTAGAATGACCCTACATAGGAACCCAATCAGAAACCACACACACAGTGATTTATATTATAACTAATGACTTTACTACAAAGAATAATAATAACCTGTGTCCCTCTCACGAGGGGACACTGACAGTGACGTCTCGCAGGACGATTCCCCAACACCAGGTGATCCCACCCAGTGTCCCAAGAACCCCACCCAATGTCCCGTACTCCTACAGAGATAGTCACTGGGTGACTGCGCAGTCACTAAAACCTCTAGGCCTGTTGGTGCACATGTGATGACATAATACCTGCCGAGCACTCCGGTGCTCGGGTCAGCAACAAGCTTCTAAAAGGATCAGTCGAGCGATGCCTCCTTCTGATCCTCCACTGCACTCCTTGAAACGTGGACCGCTCGAGCGGTCCCACTCCGGAACAGTCTCTGTGGACCCCAACGTGGGTCCAACCGCTTCACGGGAACAACGATATTTCTCTGTGTCCCTACCTACATAAGGGACACGTGCTGCACTATAGGCCGTCCCTATAAATACAGCAACCTATGGTGGCTTAAGGGTCAATCTCCTAGGGCATTCGGGGTTGCCTATCCTATATAGGTAGGTCTTGTACCCACCCTACTCATAATACGGGCCCTGGGCCATGGATCCACGGACTGGTTACCGCTATGAACCCCCCCAGCGCCTCGCCACTCGCAACACGGACCCTGGGCTATGGCTCCCCGGACTGGTTACCGCTATGAACCCCCCAGCTGTCTCGTGCCACTAATTCACCTAAACGCCTGCCGCAACGCTCTGCAGACTAACCTAAGCCCCCTTCTCCCTGGCTATTCCCCAGCTCTGACTACCATGAGTGACAGGGTCCCTCTCTGAGACTATCCCTGGCAACACTCACTAACCTGGGGTAATACAGGGTTAACTAGGGCCTTAGTGCAGGGAGTCTCCGGCTCCTGCACCCTACCTCCTTCCTTCCTTGGGCTCCTGACTCTGACTTCTTCCTCAATGACTCACGCAGCTCTCTGCCCGCGAAATGTATCCTTTTTCCCAGGAGCTCCCTAAGCCCTATTGGCTCCCTGGTGTCACATGGGGCATACAGAGGCTCATGGGATATGTAGTCCCAGCTCAGAGCCTTCCCTGGTAGGCTAGGGGTTCGCGGGCTTTCCTTACCCTCCACTGCGCGTGCGCAAGCTTTCCCGGGCTTTCTCTCTTCTCCCTGAGCTGTCCCTATGCTCGCGCGAGCTATCCCTAGCTCTGGGGCTTTCCCTGCGCCTACGCGTCCACTGCGCATGCGCGAGACGGTCCTCAATGGCGGCGCCCTGCTCTGCGGCCGCCGGGACCTTAGAGATGCGATCGCGGCCTTAGCAACGGCCCGATCGCGTCCCCGGCAACCGGCCGCAGGCAGGAGAAGCCGCGCTGCTCCCTGCTCCAGCCCCCACCCTTGGAAGCAGCCGTCGGGTTTTTCAATACCCGCGCTCGAGCTGCGCCAGGGAAGGGGGGTCTCCAGGAGCCACGGGAGCCCCAGGCTATATATATATATATATATATATATATATGTATATATATATATACATACACATACATACATACACACACACACTGCAAGTAATTAGGGGCAGAGTCGCAGGGAAGCCCTAAACACTACAACATTGGCTATGACAAGCAATTTCACAATATTTTCCCAGACGAGCACAGGGCTGAATGAAAACAAGGTTTAGACTCAGTTTTGTCTTACTCTTACTGATGTAGCTAGACCTGTTGTCTCCCTGTCACTGGAGGATTGATGCTGCGTGGGGTCTGATCCTGAAGCATGGAAACCCTAAAGCGATGGCACTGTCCCTGGCTTTTTGCTTTTTCAGAAGTGGCTCAGGAGTAAATCAGTGGGGCTACTGTACTGTACATCTGTACCTTGAGCCTGGCTTGAAAGTGAGAAGTTAAAACCATGTGTTTGGAAGGGAGAACAAAATCTGCTCACCTATACTATAAACCAGGGGTGGCCAACAGTTCAGGTTTTCCGGCTATCCCTGCTTCAGCACAGGTGACTCAATCCCACAATCTTCGACTGAGCCAGTGATCGAGCACCTGTGCTGAAGCAGGGATATTCTGAAAACCTGACCTGTTGGTGGCCCGTGAGGACTGAAGTTGAGCACTCTGGCTATAAACTGTTAGTTTTATCCTTTTCTAAATCCAGCCGTATATTTGTTTCGTATAACACTGTAAGATTAAGGTCAAACTGGAAAAAAAGAACAATCTGAACATTTTGCTAATGCGTTAATAAAGGATTTTCCAAATTCAAAGACGACGGGGAAATCTTTTATGTAAAATGGCATTCACGCTGCATTTGTGTGAACATCAAATAAAACCATTTGAGAAACAAATTGAACATAAAGGATGTGAGCGAGCAAATTGAGAATAATGTAGACATGTGGAAACTGACAACAGATAAGAACAACTTGACCGGTTTGCCTATCTATCCTGAAACCTCAAACTCTATTAGAACCGGAAGTTTCTTTCATATTTTACAGTATGTCTCACAAGCATTTTTTATATTCTCTTCCTGTATTACCCTCCCCCACCTCTCCAATATTTCTGCAAGGATCAAGCTTTGCTATTTTGTTTGTTTTGATTGTGTTATTGTTTTGGTTGGTTTGGAGTTACAAATATAATTTTTGTGTTAGATCAGGGGTGAACAACTTTTTTGCCTGCTATCCCTCCCCCCTGCTCACGCCCCCCGCTCTTAGCTTTTATCCGGCGCTTTCTGACATCACGTAATGTCGTGTTGCCATGGTAATGTGACGTCATGTGACCCCGCCGCGTCATTTGATACCTCTTTGCCATGGCCAGAATCCGCCAGAGACAAGGTAAGGGACTTGCAGAGGCCTCGAGCACTCCCCCAACATTTAATTTAAATGTTGTGGGGAAGAACGCAGGGCCTTTGTAAGTGCTGCACCCCACCCCCAGAAAATTGCACCCCCCAGTTTACGCACCACTGTGTTGGATGAAATAGCTATATAACATTTCAAATAGACTGTAGCATACAGATGAATGTCCAGAAGGTAGAACGTAAGCCATATAAAAATAAAAGTAACATACAGTAGGAAGATAAAATGTAATAAAATAAGTCTTCCACCCACATTCTTGTGTCAAGTTCTTCATTTGACTGGAACTCATAATTGGATCTGAATGGTAGTATTTAATTGACTGCTTTCTAGCTAGTTAATCCAGCCCAACTATATGTCATAAAATGTGTCCATCTTGTTATGAATTATATAGGGGTGGTGGTAAGGGGTGGGGGGGGGGGGAGGGTGTTGTTGCTTGTGGTTGTTCCCAAAACTAGCTGACTTCAACTAGGATTTGTGGAACTAGTTTAATTGTGTGTTGTTTTGTCTTTTCAGTGGTGTGTTCAATAGCACACACCAACGATCCAATGGGTATTTTATATCGGAGACAGCTATAATAAGAGAAAGGATATTCTTTTTGAAATCTGCAAAGTCATTCAACATGTATAAAGTTACCCTTGTCTCCACATATTACAGTATATATTTGCTCCACTCTATTCGGCGTAAAATCCTACCTCATCAGTACTGTTTTACAATTAAGAAAAGTATTTGACAGGTTTACACTAGGACTTTCTGATCTTGGCATCAATGGCCAGAATAATCACCTCTCCTCTTTCTATGGAGATCCAAATTGCACTATAGCGTGCCTTCCAAATATCAAACAGTGATTGAAAGTTCAATGGAATCTGGGGCTCCAAAATATTCCTAGCAACAAGAGACTGTTGATGTCTCATTAAACTTGAACAACTTCTTTAAAATATATGGATATGATCAGGCCCATACATATGTATATGGAGTATACGTTCGGGGGTATCCAATATTGGGGAATAAGATAACGCCTACCTGGCCCCACTCATATCAGAGCGTGCAGCATCCAGGGAGATAATATTCTTATATGTTCTTGTGATGCTGAGTAAACACTCCCTTAGACATCCATATGTCTTCTCCAGTAAGGTAAATTACTATAACTGCACAACGTCAGCTGTACCTTATAACTTCTTGAGTTCCGGCCTGATAGCTATCCTCCGGTGTGCTGCCTGCGGGAATGAATAGACAAAAAAGGAGAGACTGCGACACACCACCAAAAATGAAGAAGGAGGGTAACTTGGATACAAAAATAGGTTTAATGGATCCTTGGCAAATAGACCAACATGTTTTGTGCTTACGGCGCTTTCTCGAGGTCCCAAGCGAGAAAGCCCCATAAGCATGAAACAAACATGTCGGTCTATTTGCCAAGGATCCATTAAAGCTATTTTTGTATCCAAGTTACCCTCCTTCTTCGTTATTGGTGTTGCGTCGCAGTATCTTCGTTGTTGTTTTCAAATATCAAACAGGGCAGCAACCTGAGCTGCGAGTTACTAGGCTTTTAAAGCCAGACCTCCCTCATCCTGTAATCTTTATAATGTGTACACTCTATATAATCAGAGTGAATTCTGTGATACTCCCACTTCTGATGTGGTCATTGAATAGAAGTTGTATGGAGCTTAAGAATGTGACCGGAATGATGACTGGTAAAGTTTGTGAAAGATATAGAAATCTGGGCAGAGCATTGATTTTAATAGTATTCATTCTCCAAACCATGTCCTTCTTAACAATTTCCAACATTTGTGGGAAGTAGGTGTGGAAAATATCTATTAATTGTGGAGTGATAAAAACTCCTAGATATTTAATTTTTGGACTATTCCAAAGGAACAGGAAGTTCGGCTCAAATAGTTTAACTATATACGCTCGGAGAGAGATATTTAATGTTTCCGATTTGGAGTAATTTAAATTGATATTTGATACTTGATATTTGATAGTGGTTTTGTCATTGAACACAAAATATCATGCTCTTTTGTCTGTTTATCTTAAAACCCTGTTTTAAAATCCCACAATGCACCTGATTTAGCTACAAAATCAAGGTCTTCACCATCACTGCAACATTCTCTGACATTATCTACTGTACATGTCTCTGGTAGATGTGGTCAATGTCACTAAGCATCTTCCCCTCTGCAAAGTCATGGGTATCTCCATTTAGAAACATCCCTCACAAACATATCTCCATAATTTATATGTAGAGGTAATAATAATAATTATTGCAAGTACAGCAGGCCATGACACACAGCATCAGCAATTCCAATAATTCATGGGGAAAATACATTTCCCTGTTAACAAATTTATTATAAAATGTGTTTTATTGTATTTGTGCCTAAGCTCGTTCTCTCGGGCATAATTATCTTGGTATTGTACTAACATGTACATTTAAAAAACAAGAAACATATTAAATGTTGTACCACTATACATTGTTGGTGGTAATCGTGAAATCTATTTCCAGCAAGACGATGAAATAATATTGCCCAATTACTCTTTCTGAATGACAGTGGAAATATGACATTTCCATTAGTGCATTAATAGTACATGAACCCATTACATGTTTCCACATAATTACTAACCTAATTGGGGATGGTATGGAAATATTCAATAAATTTAAAATCCATAAAGAAAAACATAATGGTATCTAGAGATACAGTATTTTGCATGGTAGCATCACTGTAATGCCCTCATTTTAATTTCAGTAGATTCTGATTTCTAAAGGATGGTAATTTACATAAATTATTAGAAAACATAAGAGTTCACTGTTAAATCAATATGCTTTTTATTCCTGTAGGTTGGTAAACATGAGTAATTGAAGTTCATTCACACTGTCCTTAAGAATAAGTAAATCATTTGCATTATTTTATTTTCATTCATTTCTCTCCAATGCATAATGGACTCATTGATATACTCCTGCTGATCTTTAATAAAGACCTTTTAGGTGTAAAGTAAATATGAAACATACAATTATATTTGTCCAGCTATTTTCATTATCTTCTCATTGTGAGCTCGGCTTTTCCCTATAATAAAAACACATGACCCCTTATCCAGTTTTAAGCCAAACATTGTTGATGCTGCAACCACGCATGTGTGATGTAGTGAGTGCAATTGGTCTTAATTAGTGCATGATGAAGCAATTTAATTAGCATACTATAGCTGAGTCTTTAGATACAGCTGTTGCTAAACTCCATATTCCTGACCTTGCAGTAGACTCAGTCTGTAAGTTTTACTCTTGTAATGCCCCCTGAAGACGTTTTCACGTCATGATGTCTGGCTCTTCTGAGGCCCAATGACATACTAGGTTCTGCATCCACTTCTCTCTTGTCCATTTAGTAACTACTTGAGTACAGCTCATGTACAGAACAGCCATCGGTGTTGTAACATCAAGAAGAATCAGCTCTCATACTTAATGTATTATTCTGTTTCTATGTTATGGACATGATGCTTCAATTTAAATAAAAGACAATGACAATTACTGAAATAAGCAATTATTGTACCTTGCCAAGAAATATTCCTCTTTAACCAAAGGTGGGTGGTTTTCAAAATATGGTTATAAACTTACAATTTACTGAGTAGATTAAATTTATGTTCAGCATTAGTTTCAGTTGTTACTGCTGGAAGACACCGTACATCAACAAATAAATTTGTATATTGATGTTAACATGGAAATACAGGTAAATATCATTATTAATAGAGCTGACATTAATGGAGTTCGGCTCTGGAGACCCCCTGCATCAAACCTATTGAGGAATAAAAAGGATTTTGTAATCAGTCGGTATAATAAAATATCCACTCAGATTTTTTAATGCCAAATCTGTGGGCGTTTTTTGGTGGGGAGGAACGATTTGTTCCACCCATCTCTAAGTGGGACCGCCCTTTTCAACAACGTCATTCAACTGTATAAGTATCTAGACACAGGTTATCTAGGAAAGTGCAAATTCTGTATATGATTACATGTCCCAACTGACAATACATAATGTATTTGTCCAATGTGCCTGAAAAATGATGATATATTTATCTATACCGACTCTGTACTTCCAGTTCCATGTCTTTCTGATACAAAACATTATTGAGAGGACGTACTTTACAGAAATAAATAATAAGCGACAAATCACACAATCCAATTAAAAATTGCACATATGGTTCCTTAAGGATTGCGGCTAGTTCCTTCACAATGCTCTAATTGTTAAATAATCTTTGAAACATCATAGAAATGTCAAGGTTCTCTTTTTTTATTCTTACCATTGCTGCTTATAGGTATTTTACCATAAGAATGCACCACTTGTTCAGAACAATAATTAATTGACTCCAGATTAATCAAAATATGACAACATACCTGACAAACTACCGTTTGTTATCTCGATTCATCACCTGGCCTCAGTGTTTGTAAGACACTGTGTTAGAATTTTCCACAGACTTGACATTTCAAAATCAGTTTTCTAGAACTAAACAGCAAAGGGCTTGATTTTATACATAATTGAAGAGACAGCATGCATTTCTTTCCTGCCCTGACATTACTTATCATAATAAGCAGTAACTTGATAAATTAACTAAGCTAAAATGATGAGCAAGGGTTGATTTGTTTTAGTACAGATTCAATGCAAACCTATTTTATATCATCTGCGATTCCCTTCTTACCTACTAATCACTATTTACATACTATTCAATATTCAAACCCTCTTGTACAGTACATATGGGACTGACGCAGAGCTAAAATAGTAATTCACCATCATTTTTTTTTTTTTTTTAAATCTGGTTATATTATCGAATACAATATAAAGTCTACTTCAGCATATACATACATTCATTTCTGAAAATACTAATTGTAGAGAACAGCAGTGTTGAAAATCCTCAGTAGGACAGAAAGCAGCTTCTCCTGGAACACGCTGCGATTTAGTGAAGAAACTCAATATATCTTGTAGTAATCACTTTTTCCTTTTTTGTATTTCTTGTATCTCTGAATTGTTGGATGCATGTTGGCTAACTACTTCTCACCCCCGCAGTGTAAGGAGTCTGGTATAGATATAGAACAGAGGTCGGCAATTCCAGTCCTCAACGGCCACCAACAGATCAGGTTCTCAGGATATGCCTGCTTCAGCACAGCTTTTTTTCATGATTGAGCCACCTGTGCAGAAACCGGGTTATCCTGAAAACCCGTTGGTGTCCCTTGAGGACTGGAGTTGGCCAGCCCTGCACTAGTGTAAAAAGCACTACTTGACAAAAAGCTTCCTTTAAGGCATGAAGTCTTTTTTATGTCACAATTTTCACAAAAAAATAATAATAAAAGCAAAAATATTCAAAACATCAATTCCCAACAGACATACTTGATAGTATTTGATAGGCCATGGAGGGACCTCATCGGGGACCGTAGAAGGGCCATGCTGGCTGGAGGTGCTAGTCGTTTGATCATGTACCACTTTGATACACTAGATCGGGAACCCCCGCATCAGCTGAATAATGATGGTAGGAGTGGTGGTGCTAATTGGGTAATTGACAAACTGAAGAAGACAAAGAAACCCAGTATATAGCACTCTGCCACCCTCCTGGATGATCAATCAACCAGGAGGGTGGCAGAGTGCGATAAATTGGGAATCTTTGTCTTCTTCAGTTTATCATGGACCACTATCAAGTATGTCTGCCGGGACTTCATGTTTTTAATATTTTTGCCATAAAGAAGACTTCATGCCTTAAAGGAAGCTTTATGTCAAGGAGTGCGATGACCTATTTTCTAAATTGGACTAGGTTGGTTATTTCTTAAGTCCAGACACAATGTACATCTTTCCTGTCTTGCCTTCACATATTTTCTAGACAAGGCGTCTCACCACCGAAATACACAGCACGGATCTTCTTAGATCCGCCTCCAGAAACCTGCTTATGGTCCCAACGTTCAATAAAAAATCCGGTTGCTCTTCCTTCTCGTACCGAGCACCTCACTGCTGGGATAATTTACCTGAGTCACTCAAATCTGCTTCCGGTCTAAGTTCCTTCGAGACTTTGGCTGTTTCCTACTATAAACATGTTTGTAACTGTAACTTGTAATGTTGTTAACTTTATTTTGTGCCTAAGACGTACTTGAAAAGAAGTCGTAACTCTAAATCTACTTTTTCCTGGTAAAATATTTAATAAATAAATAAACGGGGCTATGCCTCGATCTACTGTTGTATCTCTCTATGTTTAATTCTATCTCATTTTTTAATATATTTTTTTCATGGAAACGTGTCGTCACGTGACGTGGAGTCGCCATAAAGATGCAACACTACAGGAGGGGGCCCACTCCAGAAAAGTAAGACTCGCACACACACACATTTCCTTCCGAAAAAATTACTGCCCCCCCAAAATTTCTTCTCTGGGCTATAGCCTACTACCATGAATATCTTTTAGCTGAACTAACACAGTTGTATATTGATAAAGTACATCAGTTAGTCTGTGTTTATACTGAAACATAGCTGTGTTAGTAGTATATTGTATTGTGCTGCATTTGTATTTCCTGTATAAAAATATCACCTTGAGAAATACAAGTTGCTGTATTCCAATTGTGGATGATACTGTATGAACAATTTCCCATGGTTTTACAGAGAACTAATCAAACAGTAGAACTGTCTGTAAAGGATTCTCTGTTGTAGAAAGTTAAAAGAGAGATCCACTCTGTAACATTGAGTTGCATTAAGCTACCAATGAGTCCCTGTGGGGTTAATTAGGTTTGAAAGTGTAATAATCTAATATACTGTAACCAACTACTTCTCACTAGGCAGTATTTTTTTACCACTCAAATTCTGAGAAATACGGATACTCGGTGTCAATGATCAATTGACCCAGATAAGAGATTATTTTGCAAAAGAAGACTTTAGAGCGTTTTCAAAACTCCAGTTAGTATGTGAACAAAGATGTCTCAAATTGACTCTGTACTCCAAACTATGTGTATTTATTGAATTCTGATTGCCAGTGAGTGCTGTGGAAAGTGTGTAATTACAGGATATACAGCTGTATTTTGGTACCAGATCTAACAAAACCTCACCTGTACAGACTTCCACACAAGCCTTTTAAAACACAATTGGAACACATGAAATGATATACAGTACACAAATAGAAATCGGAGACCAGTTAGGTTATAGCAAATACATAAACAGATTTTATTTATTTTACCAAAATCTACTTAACTTGAATTATAGTCATACCTATGACACTCTGAGATTTGTTTTTATAAGCCAGAGGGCTGCTTGGAAAGCATGAATGTTTTCATACTGTAGATGCCATTTCATCCTCAGAGGCTGGTACTGTATAGTGTATGTGCTTTTGGGCATCAGTGTGATACCTACCTAAATACCTCCTCTTGATCCTGAAATGTACCCATTCATTCATTTCAAGTCCACTAGACCTGAGGTGGTAATTCTCAGTCCTTAAGGGCCACCAACAGGTCAGGTTTTAAGGATATCCCTGCTTCAGCACGTGGCTTAATCTGTGGCTCAGCCGTTGACTGAGCCACTGATTGGACCCCCTGTGCTGAAGCAGGGATGTCCTTAAAACCTGACCTGTTGGTGGCCCTTCAGGACTGAGTTTGGCCACACCTGCACTAGGCAGTCTGGTTTCGAATCTCATCACATACAAGTTTCTTGCAGTATTCACTTGCTGGCTTTATGGTGTCAACTTAATATTAGGGTACTGTATTAGTGTGTGGTGTATGGATTTGTCTACAATTCGCCAAGTTTTTTATTCTTTGACTATTATCCGCCAGTAAATGGGATCCTTATTCATAAAAAGCCTGTGAATTGTGAGGTGAAGCATTCAGAAATATGCAGTACTGTATCTCATATTCTCAGTATTGCGCCCAGTTCTGAAAGATACAGAATATGCTAGACATTAAAGGCTGTCCCTGTATATTTTCATCAACATTTTCTTATCTAAAACTTTATATTTCCAACAGAGAAATTGTGAATGAATAGTGAATCATACAGTATTGTACTTTATATTAGTATCTTCAGAACGTCGTCACAACAGACAACATGATACAGCAAAACTGTATCCATCCATCCATCTATCCATCTATCCATCTATCCATCCATCTCAATGTCTTGTATAGCACATACACGGAAGGAACCATTCTCCTATGCACTTTCCTTAAAGGTGATGAATAAATCACTGCATTATTACTTGTTTATTGCTGTTGTTTATTATTGTTTTCACTTATTAAATTAAAAGAAATACTGGCTCAACAAAAATTAAGATGTAGTAAGGATGGTTATTACTAGGTTCTATTCTCTATTTTAGTCACAGCATTGAAAATACAGTAGTATACTGTCAGACACAATTGTTGGATGGAAAATATTCTTCATCATATTACTCCTTGCGTAGTATGAATACAAATACCAATCATTGTGGTAGCAGTCTCCCACTCTCTCTCATTGGTCTGTCTCTCATGTCGTCTTCTTGTTGGACCACCTGCTATTTCCTGTAACCCATATCCTTGGGATTTTATTTATTTATTTATATAATGTTTTACCAGGAATTGCAGTAATATATTGAGAGTTACCTCTCGTTTTCAAGTATGCCCTGGGCACAGAGTTATGATGACAAATACATGGTTACATTAAGTGAACAGGGTTATACATTATATACAAGACATAGCATGCACAGTATCACTTATCACTATGGGATGGTAATATGATTCAACTTTCTGTTACATTGGTTGTCAGTTCATGTGTGTGTAGCTGCCAAGAATATAATCCCACTGTTTGTGTTTTCATCTCTGCATGAAATTGTTTTTTTTAGGAGAACAGCTATTGACTTAAACAAATGTACAGCTGCAGCAAACATTATTGCACCTGTTATCGTATGATAACGTATTTCCGCTGGTGCGAGTTTTAATGCATCATTCAATACAATGAAGCCACGAGTTGCGAAGTTGCATGATTAATAGCTGATTAGTAGCTGATTAATCACTATTACTGGATTTTTGGAGTAACAGTTCCTTGCCATGGGACACTTTAATTCATGATTTGTTGATGAAAGGCCAATTTAATAGACCTTGTGTAGTTATGCATTGTGATCAGTAATGTCCTTATCATACTGTATACATGGAGGATTGCAAGCCAAGCTTCTTGTGTAATGGGTTTGCTTTTACCATGAATACTTCTCTCTCTTGTATAATCATTCCTCAATAATGAAAATAGCATACTGTATGTATTGTGTTAAAGCATTGTGTACATGGTTGGTGTTGTATTCAAATGAAGTAATATTTAACACGTTACTTATTTCAATCTATAATTTAACACCAGAGCTGATAAACATTGATGACTAAAATATAAAATATATGTAGCCCCTTGCTAAAATCAGGCCCCTTTTAGCATGAAGGCTATAGCAGCACTCTGGCAGTGTAAGGGTTAAACCCATTGCACATGGTCCTGCATGTGAGCTGGCTCTTACCTAAGTTATATTGTTGCAGTAATCAGGCACATGCGTGTCTGGCAGGGCCTCGAGAGTTCTTGCAGGTCATGTGACCAGTGGGGTGACAGGTTGGCAACATTCAGTTTTGCCCGGAGACTGGGAGGGAAAAAGGTTGACATCCCCTGGGTAGATTAGGGGTGGTCTGGTCTGTCCAGCTCAGAGTGTGCTGGGGCAGAGAGTCCTAGGTGCCTGGAGCAATCACACAGGTTCCCATGCTGCAGGGAGCAGGGCTATAGCCCAGGTTTAAGTAGGACCTGGGCCTGAGCCTACTCCACTCCTATCCAGGTTTAAGTTTGGTCCTGGGAGAACTGCAGACAAAGGGGGAACTGCTGCATAAGAGTGCCTGTCCTGTCTATGCTGTGTGGTATGCTGATCCTGCTGACAATAAAGCAAACATCCTGTTAAAAGTTCCTGGCACCCTTTTTACTTATTTTACTCCTCACTGCAGCCTAGGCCTGGATCCACCAGAGAAGACCTGAGACAAAAGGTAAAACTGACTGTGCTACACTACGCTGAAGCATGTAGAAACCCTGTTTGCAGTGCATGGAGAGACTGAATACGTGTACACCCTACCTTCTGCAGCCGGGGGATGGGGGGGACGGGAGTTGAGGGGGGGAGGGTTATAGGTGTGTTACATACAGTATACAACATAGATAGGGGAATTCCTGCACTCAGTCATTCTAGCAATTTATAAAAACGATGTCACAACTTTGGAAAGACATGAAATGTTTTGTAGAATTTGCAAACAATTGATTTCTCTTTCTAGCAGGGTATTATGGATTCATCTCAACCTGCTACACATTTCACTAATAGAATAGTAAAATATAAATAAACAACAAGCAGATTGGAAGTGGTAACAGTAGGCCCTCATGAATTTGAGATGAAGTCCATAGGTTTCTTGCTGTGCTGGATCAGATTATGAAAACGTGTGTAAAAAGATTCTTCAAAAAAGTTTTTATTAGGTGTATAATGGAGAAAGGTACAGACATTTTGCGACAGCATAAACACCTGCTGCTTCGATGTTGAAAAATAGCTCATGAAATATACAGTATTACTGTACATAGAAAATGTATCAAACAGAAGCACAAACAAACGCAACCCACATAGTGCAGGCTATTAAATCATATATTAAAGTATAAAAGCTGATTAAAATGCACCCCCTTTAAGGGCAACTCCCTGGATGGTGCAACATATTACAGTTGTGAAACGCATTGGAGAAAGGACAAGAGGAGTTCTGTCCTCGTTGGCGATCCGTAGCAAGAAAGGAGCATCGTGGAGTGACGTTACCGCAGCAGCGCGGAAGTTACTACAGCCGGCACTATCGAGCAACCGACCCACTATTGCCATGTGCAGATACGCCTCCTTATCTTATGTACATTGTGAATGCATTTTAATCAGCTTTTATACTTGAATAAATGGTTTAATAGTCGGCATAGTCTCCATTATGTGGGTGTCATTGGTTTGTGCTCCTGTTTTATAGATTTTCCATGTTACAGTTTGGGAAGTGATAACTGCCCTTCCAGAAGCTGCAGCAACACACCCACTATGACTATAGAAACTGCAAAATCCCCTATTTCCTATCACCCTGAGGACTTTCATTTTTTTAACTTTATTGTGGTCCAGGGCAATATAGACAGTATTTTTATCTTTTTGGGGACTTTCAGGTTTTTTTTGCATTATGACCTTTGAATCCAATTCATTTTGATATGCTTCTGTCTCTTGGTCCAATTCATCTTTGGTTCTACGGATCATTCTCCTGATTTATAGGTTATTTTCCTTACCTTTGGGGCTTGAGCGCCTACCTTTCTCTTCTATTTTTAAAATGATATTACATTGTTTTGCTTTTCCCCCCATTTGCATTGCATATGAAAATTGAAATAACCGGTGTCTATACTAGAGAGATTGCATTTATTGATAACATACCTTTTATAATGTAATACATTAATAAGAGTTAACAGCATGGTGTAAACACAAAACTCCAAAAGGTACCATAAAAAAACAAACAAAGTACAGTGTATGAGCTCTGTTAACTCTTCAAAATATTCATGTAGGACAAAGAAACGCAAATAGCAAATGGCAACATTTTCAGAAGACAAAATTGTTAAAGAGATACTTTGAAACAAAATTGTGGAAAATAACATCAGTATCTCTCCAACCTTGGAATCTTTTCTGTTAGCGAGGGATGTTAATTCAACATTGAGCTTACTGTAATCTACTGTGCATTTCGGACAATTGCTATTGGAGTAAGTCTATTTATATTATTATGACTTACTCTTAAGGCCGAGCTTATAGTGTCGGAGTTGCTGCGTGCTAGCACGTGCGTGTCAAGCACACTTCAGTCATTGGCTATAGTAGTTACCCTAGTGCCTGCATGCCTGCAGGCGAAGAGGCGCGTTAAGGCGGCAGCGTTTTGAGGAGACAAAAAATGTTGTTTGCTCAGGCGACTGCCGCGGGACGGCAACGTCACTTGAGCTGGTTCAGCCAATGAGGGTGAACCAGCTTCGTGACGCCCCGCCACACCCCCTCATCGCCGCCAGCACTATGAGCAGGGATCGCTTGTGCTGCAGCCGTGAGGCACTTTAGGAGCACACACTCTCGCTAGCAAATGGAGTGTATAATCTGTGCCTTAAAGCAGGGGTGCGCAAACTGGGGGGCATGCCCCCCAGGGGGGCACAAGATTGTCTGTTGAGGGCGCGCCTCTGTAAACCCCACGCGCTACCCGAAGGCACTTAAATGAAATGCCGGTGAAGTGGCAAAGGCTTCTGTAAACTAAACTAAACTGTACTTACCTTGGCTCAGACGGCTTCTGGAGACGCGTCACCATGGCAACACGGCATCAAATGATACCGCGGAGTCATGTGACGTAACGTTACCATGGCAACGTGACGTCATGAGGTCCAGAACGCCGGAGCCGAGGTAAGGGGGGGGCGCAGAGAGGGGGAGAGCTAGCAGGGGGGCGCAGGGAAAAACAGATTGCGCTCCCCGGCCTTAAAGAGTTGTCTGTTAAACTTACTATGTTATTTGTGTAGATTGAAATCGAAGATGATATCATGGAGGATGAGTAAAAATATACCTTCTGTGCATTAAGTTACTGCGAGTAGAGGGAATAATCACCCAGTCCTGATTTTGTATTACCATTTGCTGGTCTATTGACGACTTTGTAAGAGAATAAGATAAAGAAAGATTGCCTGAATCTCTATTATCCAGGTGACCTGTCAGTGATTGCTGTACTATATAAAAACTTCTGACGCTGCCTATTACTCAAGAGAAAATGATTGAACAATGGACCTAGTTCAGCACCTACAGTATAGTAGTATGTACAATGTTCTTACTTTGTGTTATCCGGTGCTTATGTGTGTGTGGTTCATTCATACATTGTCAAAGAATTGCCTGAGAACTGATATATTGATTTACCCACAATCAGCTTTATGAGCAACTTACAAAATATTGAACATGGTTTGTATGTAAGCCTTAACTATTGACAGAGAATAATGACACACACATGGTACATCTTAACATTATAGCGATACTATAATGAACAGTATAGGAGTATTGAATGTAGAAAGTCCTATATGTTCTCTTAAATATATTCCCAGACAAGAGTTCATTTTAACCAGTCCGCAAAACCAATCTTTAGATTAACAAATCAATGGTGCATGCACGCTATTAAATTAAATCACTTAAGTCTTTTAAATCAGTGATGTAGAGTATTGCTAAATGGTGAAGTGTATCTTAAAACGAACTGCTAAACCTTTTATGATGTGAAGCGCTGCTTTGCATCTTTTATGGCAAATGAGATAGCGAGAGTTGAAAGATGGGAACTTCATTCTTATGAAAGCATATGAAGTTAACCCCAACCTCCATAAAAAATAAAATAAAGAAAGTGCTCATGCAAATTGTCGCTTAGCTCTTTATCTGCAAATAAGAATTGGTAATGATGTCGTTGAGACAAAATGTTTTTTTTTTTTTTTTAGTTCTTGATCCTGATTCATTTTATCCCTAAGAAAATGCACAAATTAGTGCACAGTAGTTTCACTGGTCTAGGGAACAAGCATGGTTGGTTACACCTTTTCAAGGGACATGTTTAATTTTCATAGGTATTGTGCTACACAACATTTCAAGATCTCTAAGCCCTCCGTCTGTGCATTTGACATGGCACAAGCATAGTGATATTTTATTACAGCAATATTTTTCATTAACTCCAAAGAATAGCACTTTCCCTTATTCTTTCTTGTACTTTAAAACAGGAGTATGTAGGAGCTGCCCTATCAGTTATCCCAATATGAGAAACAGGGTACAGGCATACCACGGTTTAAGGACACTCACTTTAAGCACACTCGCGAGTAAGGACATATCACCCAATAAGCAAACGGCAGCTCGCGCATGCACCTGTCAGCACATCCTGATCAGCAATAACAGCTTGCTACCTGTACTGAAGCTGTGCGCAAGCGGGGAGAGTATAGAGCCTGTTACAAATGCGTTATTTACATCAGTTATGCATGTATATGACGATTGCAGTACAGTCCATGCATCTATAAGTGGAAAAAAGGTTGTGCTTCACTTTAAGTACATTTTCGCTTTAGATACATGCTCTGGACCCATTGCGTACGTTAATGCGGGGTATGCCTGTACTGTTTTGCTGGATGTAGAGATGTCTGATGTACCAGAGATGTTATTTTGGAGTAACTTTTACAAATGCCATTTCAGTGGAGATATTTCCATCCTGACTTCGATTTGTCTCCAGTGGCCCGTTCCCTCACAACGCAAACAGATTGCACAGTCCTTTGGATCCAGAGAACGACAAATCCCACACCAAATATGTTGTTTTTCTGTTCAGGCTGCTTTGCAATGATGCAGATGGGAATTCACATTTATTCTTTTCCCTTATTGCTGAGTTCTTCCAAAGCTGTTCTCTTTGCCTTTTTCATTAGACTATTCAGTTTTATAACACAGCTCCAAATGTGTGTGGTTTGCCTTAGCTTCCATGCTATCATAATAATCCTTTCACAAACTAGTTTAAATGTTTTCACCTGACTTCCCACTATATTGTTCTCTTATGTGAGGCGAATTGGGGGTGTGGGGTGTGGGGTGTGGGGTGTGGGGGTGTGGAGGTGGGGGGTGGGGGGTGGTGGACGGGTGACAAGGTTGAGATTTTCATTTTTCGTGGCTTAAAAAGGGGCAACATTTGCCCGGTTCACAACCTTGGGCAAACGTTTCACACATCTGGAGTTACGATGTCCATCTGTACCACAGCTGTTCTGGGAAACGCCAGGTGCAGTAAGAGAAACAAGACGAGCTCTGCACTCACATGAACCGTTCATAGGATCATTTCATTAAATTGGTTTCGATCCCTCAGGAGATAGTCAAGACACAAAGGAATAGAGACGGACCCAGTCAATTCACTTCAAAACAATTATTCTAATTTGTATTGGTTCTTTGACCGGCTCTGTGGTACAGAACATGGAACCTTTCTTGTAACAGATTCACTAAGAGAAAATGAACACACACCACAGTTTCTTATTTTGCTTATTTTCACTGGGTGGTTTGGAAACAGTTGCTTAGCAACACACTGTAAATGTATCAGCTTGTGCCTGTCTTGTATTTTATCTTGACAAAGGTACTTGTGGAGGCCCAAAACTCTGGCAAGTTTCTTCTCCTTATTGTTTTCACCTGGCCAGGACTTGAATACAAATAGCACTGATTTAAATGTATGATTCTAATAAGGGTCGGTATGGGTTTGAGAACCCGATCGGGTGTTAACTGCGTACGCCAGCCAATGGGAGATAACTTTTTTTTGCCATTATGTACTAAATTATTTTTCATTATTTTCCTGGGTACACCAACCACGGATGGGAAGAAGTCATTAACAAAGGGGTGTTTACATGTGGAGTTCCTGATCCATTGCTCTAGTCAGAGAGAGAAGTATCTCTGTACTGCTTTATTGAAAAGGAGACAAGTGTGAGTGGAAATACTTTTCACTTAAACAGCATTCAATCTGGTTGAAATTGTACTACACTATGTCGTTTCTATTGTTTCTTTCATGCCGTTGATGTGAACACTGGCGCTCCCCTGAACTTTTGAAGAACAATGGGAGATAACGCCAGATCTGATGCACTAACTCATACCAGCGCTTTGTGAATCTGCCCGGTACGGATTAGCGCACCAGATCCGGTATTAACTCTCATTGACTGGCGTAAGAGATTAACACCAGAGTGGGTTCTCCAACCCATACCGACCCTTGATGAATCTGTCCCTGGGTCTCTATGCACAGAACTTTGTTCAATGTAAGTAGTACTGATGTCTTGTGTGAGGTGTTGGCTGCAGTCTCTTTGTTAACAGTCCAGCACAAGTTAGGTCGCCTGGGAGGATGATAGGAGGGGTTAACCCCTTGCCTGCTACAGTTGGGGTGTGTATTGTGGGGAGCCACGCACACTCATGATTTTCACCCACACAGAGCATGACCCCTATAGCATGCTTCCCAATTACTCCCAGTGGGCACCACACTTACTGCTGTATCTGCCATATATAATGAAAAATAAACACAGAAGCGCACCAAGGGTTAAGGTACATGTAATAAACAAGTAAATAGTAACAAGTAAAAACTTACATATAAAATAATATAAGTCCAGTAGAGACCAGTGCACAGGTTTCCAGATCAGTTGGATAGAAGGCGCAGGGGGTATATGCTGAGGCTCACAGATCAGTCCCGCGCGCTGGGGCTGACTTGCTCGGCAGAACTCAGACGTTACTTCCAGGTTGCGGCTTCTTGCAGGACCCGTATTGAGTAGTCCACCACAATCGCCGGTATTCTGTGCTTCCAGCACACATCCCACTCGAGCGAGCCGGGTGGAATTGGCTCAGACCTCTGTGGGAGGGCTGGAACCTATACAGTCAAGAGTCTGGATCCCTGTATGCACTGTGTGAACGCCGCAACGCGTTTCACACAATTCAGTGCTTCATCAGGCAATAGATTAGGACACCTATAGGGGGGCCTTTTATACAGTCACTCCAATGAATGAGATAATTAAATAATGTGTATAGTATGCACTGTAGGTGCAATTAACTAATAGACTGTGAGAGTATGTGAACACTCACCTATTGATAATATAATGTATTATACAGATGAATGTTTGGAATCATACATATATAAGAAATTATAAACATAAATATAAAATTAATAATGAGTATAAATTTACAAATTGGAGTGTTTAATTGATACACTGCTAAAAGCCACCCATATAGGTGATATAAATTTACATGGTCATGTATGATTAAATAATTCACAAGACCACAATTAATCACATTAGTAATACATACAAACAATAAGGGAAAGAGTAGAAAAAGTAAGAAAAGAAAAAGTGACGGTAAAGAAATGTTTTATTAATGAAAAGAAAAAGAGAACAAGAAAAATAGAAAAAAAGAGTGAAAAAAAAGAGAAGAAAAAAGAGAAAAAGAAGAAAAAAGAATAAAGAAGATAAAAAAAAAGTAGGGGACAGAAAGGGGAAAAGAGGGGGAGGAAGGGGGGAAAAGTAATGTAATAACAGTACAAACCTAATGCCCATCTATCTTAAAAAAGGTGTGAGTTCTGGACTTCCGGTGACGTCACAGCCGATGGTCTGCTAGTGAGAGAGCTCCCGGCACCCTCACCAATCTATACACTAGAATAAGCTGATTCTACATCCCAAACCCCCCGAAAATTGACCCCACACCAGGAATAAGCACCGGAGAGATGGCAGGGAAACCGCAGAGAAAAAACCAATGCCCCGTCACCAAGTTCTTCCCTCCGGCGCAACGCCAGGTTGAGATCAGCCCCGAGGAGCAAGATGGCGCCGGAGAAGACCCAGAGCACGAGGTGCGCAGCGGCCGACACAGCCCGACTGACTCGGACCCCCCCGTCCTAAATAAAGACTTTTTTGATGCTCTAATCACCAAAATGAGGAGGGGAGTACAGGAGGACACGGAAAAGGCCCTCCAAACCATCCGGGCAGAGGTGGAAGCGCTGACGGAGCGGACGGAAGATCTGGAGGTGAAGATGGAGGGAATCTCAAACGAACAGGCTGAGACCCACGAGGAAGTACTGAGATGCGGAGAGGCGATCCGACACATACAAGACAAACTAGAAGACATGGAGAACAGAGAGCGGAGGCAGAACATCCGCCTCAAAAATATTCCTGAATCCATCACCCATGAAGAACTCCAACCATACCTCCGCAGACTCTTCCTGCAGCTCGTCCCTGATCTCTCAGAACATGACCTACATACAGATCGCGCCCACAGAGCCCTGGCCCAGAAATCAGCGGACCCAAACCGTCACAGAGATGTGGTGCTGAGAATGCACGCATACTCTGCTAAAGACCGCTTCATGTCAGCGGCTAGAGAAGTGAGGACTGTGACTATGGATGGAGTGCAAATTCAACTATATAACGATCTCTCCCAATTGACAATAAATAAAAGAAACGCACTGCGCCCACTCACCTCCTACCTCAGGGACCAGGGGGTAAAGTACCGCTGGGGATTCCCCTTCAAACTAGTGGTTCTGCGCAATGGACGCCACCACACAGTAACAACCCCTGAAGACGCCAAGAACTTCCTGAAAGCGTTAGGAATCCCTCTCCCACCGCAGAAGAGCAACCGCCCCAGCACTGAAGAGACGCCGGAGACGACCCTCCAAGAAGCCCCCCGCACATCGGAAAGATTGGCGAGCCAACGCCTCCGGTGAACCCCGATGAGCCAGCCAGTTGTGAGGCCCAAGGAAACCACACGCGGCCCCTGCAGTCATCCCACGCAGTTCCAGAGGCCCTAAAGACCACAGTATACACCCAGCATAAGAATCCGCAATAAACAAAATATTCCCCTGGACCCGAGTCCCCCTAGACTACACCCCACGAAATTACCTTCCCCTTCCCTCCCCCCCCAATTCCCCACCCCCCCCCTCCTATTCCCCCCCCCAACCCTACCCCCCCCCCCTTCCCTTGCCAGTACCTCCCCATATTCCTCAGACCAAAACTAAGCCCCCTTCAGAGGCAAGTCCCAAACACTCGAATAAGCCAGATGTCCCCCCCCCCCATTTTTTCTCTTCCTACCCTCCCCCCCACTAGTCAAAGTAAACACCAAGTTATACTGCCCCCCAAAAGATCTCCCCGCCCCCCTCCCTGCCGCGGACAGCTTCCCCCCCCCCCTCCCTGACCTGCCCCTCCCCCACAAGATCAGAGATCCGGACTATGTTTACCCAATATGTATAGATATATGCCAATGTATAAATAACTATTGATGTTCTAATTTAAAATGGGGCTATATAAGGGATCTCTCGCTCTAAGAATGTGATTCCGTCTGAGTGCAATGTATAAATTCCTTACTGAACTCTGGTATACCATGTGCTCCCCCTCCCCCCCCTCCCCTACCCCAGTATGCCCCCCTCCCCCCCCCCCAGAGAAGTAACGATCTATGTTATGCTAAATTGTAGTGCTATATACCAATGTTTGAACGCATCCCAATGAGCAGTTGATACCAGCAAAACGCAAGGGAAACCTAGGCTTATGATGAGAACTCCCCCCGAGAACAAGGTTTTAACCCCCTGCTAACTATGTGTATACTATATGCTAGCCCCCCCCTTGTCCCCTCCAGGGGAACCTACACTGTTATAAACCAATGTTTAAAGGTGTTCCATTGTTGCAATTTGACAATAGCAGAATACAAGGGAAGCCTCAGCCATAGACTGGGACTCCCCCCGAGAGCAAGGTTTAACCTATATGCTACCTATGTGTACTCCGCACGCCCCCCCCCCTCTCCCACCCCCACCCTATTCCCAGATACCCCCCTCCCCCCCCCTACCTTACCAGATGCCCCCCGCCCCCCCCCCTATCCCCTCCCCCCCTATCCCCTCCCCCCCCCATCCCCTCCCCCCCCCTATCCCCTCCCCCCCCCATCCCCTCCCCCCCCTCTCCCTCACCCCCCCCCCCCTCCCCCCCTATCCCCTCCCCCCTATCCCCTCCCCCCCCTCTCCCTCACCCCCCCCTCCCCCCTCCTCCCCCTCCTCCCCCCCCACCCCCCCTCCCCCCCCTCCCCCCCCCCACCCCTACCTCCCTTCCCCCCTCCCCCCCCCACCCCTTCCCCCCCCCCACCCCTCCCTCCCCCCAACCCTCCCCCCCCCTCTCCCCCCCTCCCTCACCCCCCCCTTGCCCCCCCCCCCATCCACCCCCCCCACCCCTCCCCCCTCCCCAACACCCCCCGTCCCCCCCCCTCCCCTCCCCCCCCTCCACCCCCCTTCCTCCCTCCTCCCCCCCCACCCCCCCCGGAACTCACAAAGAACACACAGACAAGGACTTAACATAAGGGAAAAAAAAACAATGTTTACTAAAGATGTAAAAGATTATCTATGGCCCAAACCAAAGGAGAGTAAGGCCTCCATAAGCCAGAGGTGCCCTTCCTTACTAGGGACCCCCCCCCCCCATAAGCAATGGGGTGGGGGTGCTGGACCCTTCTTTCTGGCTACGGTCCGTGAGTGACGCCCCGAAAGTTCTCCCAGGGGTTTTTTTACACCCCATCCCCTTGACATCAAAATGTCAAGAGGAACCTTTTTCGGGCTCCAAGACAGCCCATTCTCTTTCTTGTCCTCTTGTGTCCTCCCCCCCCCCCCACCTCTCCCCCACCACCCCACCCTCCCCCCGTCGACTTCCACCCAATACCCCTTGTGGGACCACTAAAGACTACCCCCCACATACCCAACCAGACGCACGAACCAACCCTGACATGGGAACAATTCAGGGACAGGGGCTTATCCCCGAGACCCCCCCTCCACACTGATGGCGTCGATCAAAATTATTTCCCTGAATGTCAAAGGCCTTAATTCGGTTCGCAAACGCAAACTAGCCCTTCAAGAATTTAAAAAAACTAAAGGGGATATAATTTGTATCCAAGAAACCCATTATAACAATGTAGACCCGCCAAACACATTTAAACACGTGTACCCCCAGGCGTTTTTCGCTTCCTCCCCCAGCAAGAAAAGAGGGGTGGCCGTCCTGATTAAAAACAACATACCATTTGCCCTGACGACGGTAACTAAAGACCCCGAGGGACGGTACATACTCCTCCAAGGTACGCTCTCAGGCTCCCCCTTAGCCATCCTAAATATTTACGCCCCAAACGCCAACCAAACCCAATTCCTACAGAACCTCCTTAGCACCCTCGACCAACCGACGCTCTCTTCCCTTCTCCTAGTCGGAGACGTAAATATGGTACTTAACCCAGCCCATGACAGATCAGGCCAAACTACTGCCCCATATTCCATCCAACTACAGACAAAAGCCCAAAAATTTCAAGATATCCTCGGGGAGTACTCTCTGACAGATATTTGGCGAGCCCAGCACGTGGGTCAGCGAGACTACTCTTTCTACTCAACCCCCCATCAGTCTTACTCGAGGATCGACTATTTTCTGGGCACCAATAATGTACTCCAGGCATCCTCCCACTCCGAAATAGGCCCAATAACGTGGTCTGACCATGCCCCTATCGTACTCACCCTCTCTCTGCCTTTCGTCAAGTCCTTAACATACAATTGGAAACTCGACGACTCGCTTCTCAACGATCCACTAGTAGTCAAAACAGTGAAACAAAAACTGATCACCTTCTTCCAAATAAACAAAGGTTCAGTGCCCTCAGCAGCAACTCTGTGGGAGGCCCACAAAGCCACCATCAGAGGGGAACTTATATCAATAGCCTCCTACAAGAGGAAACTTAAACAGAGAGCCCAGAAGGAACTCACGGATAAAATCCTAGCGCTAGAGCGCTCACACAAACAATCCTTATCAAAAAAGGTGTTCAGAACACTCGAGAAAGCGAGATCCGACCTAAAAGTGCTACAACTTGACGAGGTAGAGAGAGCCCTGAAATGGACCAAACAACGGTTCTACGATAGGGGCAACAAAGCGGACAAACTTCTGGCCTCCAAATTAAGAGGCTTGAGGACAAAGTCCCAGATCACAAAGATCAGGACTAAAAGCGGCCTAATCTCCTATAACGAGAAGGACATCGCGAATGAGTTCGCAGAGTTCTACACAGATCTTTACAATCTCCACCCAACTAGCATGCCAAAAGATATCGCCAAAAATACATCCGACTATCTAACCAAATGCAACCTCCCATCCCTCACTCAGGAAGAACTCGAGTTCTTAAACAAGAAAATAACTCTAGAGGAACTAAAAAAAGCGATATCCTCACTTAAATTAGCTAAAACACCCGGACCCGACGGATTTTCCAACGGGTACTATAAAAAATTTGTAGGCCCCCTGTCCCCCCACCTCCTAGAAATGTACAACTCCTTTATGCAAGACCAACAGATCCCAGACACTATGTCGGCAGCCAATCTGGCTATTATTCATAAAGAGGGCAGAGACCCCCTTCAATGCGGCAGCTATCGCCCAATATCCCTCCTAAACTCTGACCTCAAACTTTTCGGCAAAATCCTAGCAAACAGGCTGAATCCTATTCTCCCAAGGCTAATTCATATAGACCAGGTGGGATTTGTGTCAGGAAGACAGGCCTCTGACAACACCCGCAAAATTATTGATATTATAGACCACGTGCACCTCAAACAATCCCAGGCCCTGATACTAAGTCTCGACGCGGAGGCCTTTGACCGCATCAGATGGTCCTATCTAGACCAAACGATGCGCCAATTCGGCTTCTCCGGACCATTTCTTGCCGGCGTCCGGGCCCTCTATACTAATCCAACAGCCCTACTAAAACTCCCAGGAGGCCGCTCCAACCCAATAAAAATACAAAACGGCACCAGACAAGGCTGCCCCCTCTCCCCTTTACTATTCGCCCTATCCATAGAGCCCCTGGCCGCCCGAATTCGAACTGAACCCACTATTAAAGGTATCCCAATCGGAGACAGGGAATACAAAATATCCCTGTTCGCCGACGACATAATTCTCACTCTGTCAGACCCCCTCACCTCCCTCCCTAACTTAGAAAAACTCCTTGACGAATTTGGCCAACTATCAGACTATAAAGTCAATACTGACAAGTCAGAGGCGCTTAGCATCTCCCTCCCGAACCCCGTATGGTCAGCCCTACAACAGAAATTTAAATATAAATGGAACACCTCCCACATCAAATACCTCGGAATCAAAATAGCAAGTTCATATAACTCGCTGTATCAAATTAACTACCCCCCCCTCTTCCGCCAGATCTTAAAAGATCTTGAGACCTGGCTATCCCACCAGATCTCCTGGTTCGGAAGGATAGTATCCACCAAAATGAACATCCTACCCCGCTTGCTCTACTTCTTTCAGACCCTCCCCGTCCCTGTCCCACTAGCAGAACTGAGGAATATTCAGGCCCATATATTAAGATTTATATGGCAACAACGTAGAGCCAGGGTCCCACGATCGGTCCTATTAGCCTCGAGGTCGAGAGGGGGCCTGGGGGCCCCGGACATACTCCGATACTACCTTTCCGCCCAACTGAGGCAGGCGGTAGTATGGAACAGCTCCCCCGCCACCAATTGCTGGCTGGAGATCGAGACACACCACGCTTTCCCGAACCCCCTCCCGACCCTACTGTGGTCCCCAGCTCTCAAAAACAGGAAATCGCTGAGACTTGGTCTCGGGGCAATGAGATGCACGAGGTCGACATGGTTAAAAACCAAAGGGAAATTTGGCCTAGCTTCAACCCCCTCTCAACTGACCCCCTTATTCGGGAACCCGGACTTCCCACCCGGATGCGCCCGATCCCAATTCAGCCAATTTCAAGGCTTAAACATCAGAGTGGTTGCGGATTTGCTGGAAAAAGACGAGGCCATGTCCCTCCCGGAATTAAGAACCACATTCACGTCCCCCAACTTGCCCATTTTCCAATACCTCCAGATCCGACATTTCCTAAGAACCCAATCCCCTACTCTCAAGTTCCCGCCGCGTTCTAGATTCGAGACCCTCTGCCTCAAAGGCGAATACCAAAAGGGCCTCATATCAGAGATTTATAAAACGCTCGAAGCATCTCAGCCCCCCCCTAACCACCTATATATGCAGAAATGGAATGAAGACCTAAACACCAACTTGGACCTTGAAGATTGGGAGGATATTTGGGAAGCAGCCACCAAAACCTCAATTTGTTCCGTCACAAAAGAAAACATCTATAAAATATTATTCCACTGGTACCTGACCCCGAGTAGACTGAGCCAAATCTACCCAGGCACTTCAGACGAATGCTGGAGAGGTTGTGGTCAAAGGGGGGACATGCCCCATATTTGGTGGACATGTCCGGAGATCCAAAGATTCTGGTCCCGGATCCAGGGCCTCCTGACCGAGACCCTGGATATAGAAATACCCCTGGACCCGCTGACCTACGTGCTGGGAAAACCAAATGACGACCTCCCTGCCCCGGCGGCCAGACTCGCGGCGGCAATACTGACAGCTGCGAGATGCTGTGTCGCGGCGGCATGGAAGAAAATTAAAGCCCCCTCCAGAAGAACTGTGATTACAAGAATAGACGGAATTATGAGCATGGAAAAACTGACGGCAATGTTAAAGCAAAAAACCCCACAATTTTACTCTACCTGGGAACCCTGGATAGGACTATCAACCCCCACATAAACCCCTTAGCTACTCCTCTCCCCCCCCCCCTACGGCCGACGAACCCTAACCCCCTCCCCCCTCTCTTCCCGAAGTCGTTCCCAACTATCCACCTTTCCTTCGTCTCCCCCTCTCTTTTTCACTATTGAAAGAAGGAAAAAGGGTTTATTGTGTGTCATTTACCTTTTCTATGCCATGTACATGCACTGCGCCGTATTTACAAGTTGGCCTGCGAGCCAGTGTCGATATTATGTACCCCTGCGATGTATGACACCAATAAAGGAAAAATATTTACAAAAAAAAAAAAAAAAAAGGTGTGAGTTCGATATAGTCATTAAGGCCTCCTGGGTGTTTAGACTGCAGTGTAAAGATACAAAATTGCTCTCTTTTGGCAATCTGAAGGTCTCTATCTCCTGCTCTTATATTACCCATAATCCTCTCAATTCCCATATATTGTACACCCACCGTACTACAATTATGTACATCTTTGAAGTGGGCCAGAAGATGAGTAAGGGGTTTGGAGGTTCCTTCTAATTTGGGGATATTAATGATATTTCGTAGGTGCTCCATGATGCGTAGTTTCAAATTCCGTTTGGTTCTGCCCACGTATTGTAGTCCGCAACTACACTGCAGTATATAAACTACATACATGGACAGACAATCAATATAACTTGAAATTTTATATTCAAGCCCAGTGACATGTGATTTAAAAGATTTGTGCGTTAATATCTTAGGGCAAATCTTGCATCTGGCGCATCTATGATTACCCACCACTCCTAATGTATCCCTCAAATCTTTTTTTATGGGTTTATCAGTGCCCTATATAATGTTTCCATGTGCTGAATGAACTATAAACTGTTAGCATTTTAACCACAAATATTGGGAGCTCATTTTAAGAGGTCAAAGAGCCCAACAGCTGTGTGCTGTTAAACAGAAATCCCTTCCCCTTTGCAAAAAAAGAATAATACCAATAAAATACCTTTCTTACTGGGTAGGCTGTCTAGCACTGTGAAATGTCAAAGAGTTATTGTACGTTACATACAAATACACACAAAGAGAGTTGAACATTAGCTTTGTTACCTATGATGACATGTTAACTGCAACATCATACGTATAATATCTATTCTTGGAAAAGCATTTATAGTTATACAGTATATCCCTACAGTACATGCACCCATGCATTATCATTGTAGTGTTCTTGGATACGCATTTATACACTAGATACATATCCCTACATGCACCAATCCATGATCATCTTAGTAACATTTGAACCGGGGATTGATATGAAAAGTGGTTCTACATAATATTTATAGTGTATCACTGATAACATGTATTAAGCAGCAAACCATTCCTTAGCGTGGATTGCGGTTTAGTCACCTTCCAGCACCTTGAAAAGAATCTATAATAAAGGATGTGCTATCAACTACAGAAGAAATCTTAAGATGTCTGATCAGTGATACATTAAATCCGAATGGCCAATGTTATCGT
Organism: Ascaphus truei; assembly: GCF_040206685.1. Lineage (NCBI taxonomy): Eukaryota > Metazoa > Chordata > Amphibia > Anura > Ascaphidae > Ascaphus > Ascaphus truei. The sequence goes on from NC_134501.1 coordinate 18,027,895, forward strand.
GCAGGATGAGAGTTTCAAATATTGTGGAAATGATTTACAAATTGCTAAAGTATTGACGGCTTTATAGGCACGACTCAGAGGAAAAAGATCTAAGGATAAAACCATACCCTAATGCATTCCACATAACGGCTGTTTAGTAGATATGAATGGAGTTAATATGCAAGCCTGAAATAGATCACGCAGTATAATCATTATGAAGTTTGCCGTTGGGAGACTTTGGTACAATGATATTATCTCTGTAAGTTGTTTGGAACTAAAAGAAGCAGCAAAATGTTTGTTCCACATAGAAATGCGACATTAAAAAATCGCCGGTCAGTGAGAGAAATATCCTATTTATATTCTCAGCATTAAAACGACAGATCAAGCAATATCCTACATTTGTATTTTTTTTTTTTTTAATAAATCATAGTTACATAATAGATGTAGTACCTACACTGAATATATTTTATTTTTGTCCCATTGGACTACATTTTGTGAAATATGTGAAAGTGCCCTGAAGGGGTTAAATTAGTTACATAGTTACGTAGTAGATGAGGTTGAAAAAAGACATGCGTCCATCAAGCTCAACCTATGCTAAATTTAGACAACAGATACTTTATCCTATAGCTATACTTCCTTATTGATCCAGAGGAAGGCAAACAAAAAAACCCAGTGTCATATCATCCAATGATATCTCATAAGGGGATCAATAAATTCCTTCCTGACTCCAAGAATTGGCAATCGGATTATTCCCTGGATCAACATTCTTCCCATGTTTACTTACAGGTATTTGGTATATCCCTGTATACCTTTCCTTTCTAAAAAGATGTCCAACATTTTTTTTAACAAATCTATTGTATCTGCCATCACAGTCTCCATGGGTAATGAATTCCACATTGTAACTGCCCTTACTGTAAAGAACCTTTTCCTTTGTTACTGGTGAAATCTCCTTTCCGCCAACCTTAAAGGATGCCCCAGAGTCTTTTGTACTGCCCTTCAGTTCTGTACTATAAAAAAATACTTGTAGCATTTAAAAAAAAACAACAACAAAAAACAACTGTGAATGACATTTTTAATCCATTATAATGTAACAAGTATTTTTTGCTTCTATAGCAACCATTTAGAAAGTCACGTCCCCTTCCTCTTCTGAAACAGGCTCTGGCACACCCCTTTTTGAGCCCTGCCCTCTCTTTAGCAGTGCACAAATTGTATCTAGTGACTGCCTGGTAACATGATCTCCCCACAGAACTTTGCATCTTTGGTCCTATTCTGCTGCACTGACAGCCATTTAGTGAACCCCCGTGCCGAATCTTTGCCGACTGATTACAGACGAATGGATCGATTGGTAACTTAGCTAATTACTTATCATTGTGTGGATTATATTGCTGCATATATTAAAGGGAAAAAATGTAATTGAAAAAAATAACTGCAGCTTGGACTGCTGCTTTAAGCAATTTTACCGATATTACAGAAACCTGCAAGCGAATCTACCGGTTTAAAAAAAAAATGTGCATATTATTTTAATTTGCAATACACATTGACTTAATGCCGGTAAATAGCCTGCGAACGCCGACACAACCGTGGCTTTTTTTGGTCGCAAACCCTTCGCACATCTCTATTTCAGACAACTGTGCTGCATATAGTGGGAAAGATAATGACCAATATCTACTAAACGCTGCTTTACCAGAAGAAAACTTATGTCCCATTCAAATGAATGAGGCACATGGGGTCTTCCAGTGCTGGAGTGTGTCTTGTGTAAAAGCACCACTTAGGCAATATCAGCCTCTCCTCATTTGCTTCTGCATCTGTTTTGTGCTAAAGAAGCTTTTTTGGAAGTTTGGTACCACTTGACAGTAGCATGTACTATATGGTGTCCTCCGATTGTATCATCTATTAACAGTTCTTTCCAATACAATAAATACGCTTCTGAATCATTTACACGTTCCAATTATATTCAGCTGTCATGTCCCATTGTCTTCATTTCTAATGAGCCATCATTTCAATTTCACCTACAGAATCATTCAAATGGGCATTTTGCCTCATAAATGGAACTCACAGCACCGAATGTAATAATCAGTTATTGTTCATAAGAAATAGTCTTGCATAAAGTCCTGCTTTTATTCTTTATTTTAATAAATGGCAGGCATTCACATTCTAACTTTTGAAGTTAAATGAGGGAATGTGCTTTTCAAATGTTTGCCAGTGTTATGCAGTAGGCTTCCACAAAAAAAAAAAATTATATAGAAAAACGGTCTCTTTAAGGAGTATCCTCATTGTTAAGGAGTTATCAAAGCCCTGCAAAAGGACAGTGCAGAAGATACATCACGTGCTACTTTTTTCAGGGTTCAAAAGACAAGGGGAGGAAAAGATAAGAATAGAAGAAAGAGAGCCAAGGAATAAAGCTGAAGGCATTTTCTTCAATTCTTCGAGAAAATAAACCTCTTGCATTTCCAAGGCCACTAGTGAAGAGGATAAAAGTGACATTTTAGCTTTGATCCGAGTACAACTGTGGCATTCCTAGAACTTAAAAAAATAAAATAAAAGCAGGGGGGTTTATTAACAGCTGCATAGCCGATGGACTTGAAAAATACAGTATAAAGAATTGTAATCAAACGTGTACTCTAAATATGTGTAAGTATCTCCATCTCTGTGTATATGTTGTAGAATTGAAATATATACAATGTAGCATTTTAAATAAAGGAATCTTAATTTTTTTCTCCCAGAGTTGGGCACAAATGAATAAATAATAAGCAGTGTTTCTATTTAAGGCATTCATAATGTGAGTACAAATAATTAGGCCTAAAAGCATTCATTAACGCTGTGCCTGTGACTGTGAAATGATTGCATTGGGATTGCAGCTGCTTACAAGGATAGAGTATGTTTTCATGTAAATGTTACACGGATGCATAAAAAAACGTTACAGCAAACGGCGCCCGTCTGCAATCGGAATACAGTTTCTCCTGACAAAGGCTTACGGACAATCGCATTGTCTGGTTAGTTTTATCACCTTGTAGGTTTGTTTCCCATAGATAAAGTGAGTTGTTTACTAATTAGGTGGCTGGTCCTTACAGTCACTTAAATAAAGTTACAGAGAATACCCCGCTACAGCTTAGTGAAATGTAGAGTGAGGTGCTCACTAGGTAAGGTGAATATATAACAACGCAAGAACAGGAAACCTAGTTTGAGAGCCATCAATCACAGATCCCTAGATATAGTCACTTATATAATCCTGATTGTCCGCGTAAGGCTATCATCTCGATTTAGAGAAATATAGGTGACAGCTTCTATGCACGCGGCAGCATTTCCATCCTTTCCCGACATTAACCGGTTCTTGTGTCCATTTTATTTAGTCGCCTTTGTCTCCGCACTAAGCATATACGTATAGGCGTCAATGTACTAGAACGTGTGGAGCATAGAAAACAAAAAAGGATGGGTGCTGTGTTGGTCCTTTCTTCCATGTAGTAACAAAGGAGGGAGAGGGAGTAGGGGTTATGATGCCTTTTATTGGACCAACAAGTAGTTGAAATGTTACAAGCTTTCGAACCTCTCAGTGCAGACCTGATGAAGGACCCTGAGAAGTTGGAAAACTTGAAATATATCAACCACTTCTTGGTCCAATAAAAGGCATCATACCTACTCATTCTCCCTCCTATGTTACTATATGGAAGAAAGGACCAACACCGCCCTCCCACCCGTCTTTGCTTTCTATGCTCCATACTTTCTAGTACATTGACACCCAAATGTATATGCTTAGTGTGGGGAGAAAGGCGACCAAATATTAAGGACACTAGAACCAGTTACATAAATGGAAATGATGGAAATGCAAGAATTTCTGATGTAAATTGTTCGGAGCTAGAAACTTGCGCCACCATAAACTTGGCAGATGTATTGACATAGTTTGAGGGGAGAAAAAGTCCCCCATTGCCACACAGAATGGATACAGCTCGTGATGGTGCGGACCCTGCAAATCCTACTAACCTTCTCCTGTCTCTCCTCAAATCGCTAACAGGCGCAGATGGGGCAAAAATTGGAGCAAAGACATTGATGCAAATAAATACAAGAAGAACTGACTGTAAATTGCTTAAATATATTTAATATTTAGCCATTGAACCAGCCACAGCTTTAAAGTTAGCTAATCTATGGAACTGTTACTGTGTTATCTGCAATGTAATAACAGCATGCACCTGAAGTGCTTCCAAACTAATGAGAAATTACACTGCTTTGCCCAGATCGTTTGAACACTTGTGCCAAGTGGAAGAAACTAGAAATGAATTATGTATATAAAAAAAAAAACTTACCATGACTAAATGTTTTTATCTTTAGAAGATCAATATAATATCAATTTCACAGTGTTCCCCAGAATGTAAACAAATCATTTAAATCCCGGTGCTTTATTAGTGATGAAGCTGAGTAAGCGGCCATGTGGAATATAAAATACACACAACACCTGAGGTCTGTTTATACAGGACAGAATTAACATGCTGGCTTGGGAAAGTGATACCCCGCGCTCTGTCTGGCAACGCGGGTTATTATCATGTCAGAAATTTGTGAAAATAGAGGTTTATCGGTTTTATCCCAGCCCTTTGTGTACAAATAATTGTAACGCTGCCCTGAAATCATCCAAACAGCTCCAGCTGATGGGTGTTCTTATCTTCTAAATCTCAGGCAACAAACTGCAATAGCGGTTCCAAGAACGATGCATATAAACAATCAATGGTATTCTATAGGGCCAGGACATTGTTACAAATGATAGGTTTGCTCCTCATAGGCTTCAGAAAACACATTTGCCAGGCCCACAGCAACACAAAATAGAAACACTTCTAAAGTCTGCAATGCCTGGTGCAGGACAACTACGTTCAGACAACCATCTTTTTTTCTGCTTAGAGAGAGAGAACGTCACAAGATGGTGGCATCGTGGAACGCCATCATCGGCGAGGCTTGGCTCCCCGCTCAGAAATGTAGTCGCGCTAGTGCCACATTTATCGTAGCTGCCGGCACTGGGTGGTTGCAATTAGTATTGTGGATTTACTAATCTTTGAGGAACATTGGAGCCTGGTCTCCTGGTATTCTGGATTGAGACAAACCGTGCACAGGTGATGCAGTCTTTGACCGAGCCTCTGTTTGAGTCACCTGTGCTGAAGCAGGGTAATCCTGAAAACCTTACCTGTTGGGGGGTCTTGAGGACTAGAGTTGAGAACCCCAGCTGTACGTGATAACAACACTTGGTGAGCATGTAAATAAACACTTCTTACATGTCCAAATACAATCATGTGCTATTCCAAATGTAGCTCCAATTCCTCTTATCTTATGATACAAATAGAGGATGGTACCATGTTATCCCATAGAATAGATATGGGGTTCTCAACTCCAGTCCTCAAGACCCCCCAACAGGTCAGGTTTTCAGGATATCCCCTGCTTCAGCACAGGTGATGCAGTTGAAGACTGAGCCAGCTGTGCTGAAGCAGGGATATCCTGAAAACCTGACCTGTTGGGGGATCATGAGGAGTGGAGTTAAGAACCCCTGGAATATACAAAACAGTGAGACCTTTAATAGCCGACCCATAGTAAAACGAGTACAAGCTTTCTGGAAAATATATGAAATTTTTATTTCATCTTCATTTGTAAAACAAACCAGCCTGATGAAGGTACCTCGGGGTTGAGAGAGCTGGCACTCTTTTTAACTATGAGTTAACTATTAAAGGTATCCCCTCCACCTTACTAATTTTTATCTTATCTTATGATACAGAGAGTGAATTTCATGTTATGTTCCTTCACAGTTGGTATACGGTATCAGGGGAGTTTTGCATCGGATTTGCTCGGCTTGGGTCAGTGAAGAATTTGAGAAGGGGTCATGCCCCTTCGGTACAGGGAGCCGGGGAATCGAACGTCCTCCCCCTATCCAATCAAAGGCCATCTCCCTTTCAGAAAACTCGGCTCTTTGAAATCGCCTTTCCGAACCCCCGATTGATTCTTCGCTCCCCATTTTTGGAGTTTTTAAAAAGTAAATAGGAGCCGGGTTCGCTCTGCGTATGCACTATACAGGACATTGAGATAAATAGTTATAGGAACAATGAAAGGAGGAGCTGTTCTGCATAATATTACAATGGCACAGAGCACACATTTACTTCTGCAACTTACATTGTTCTGTTTTTGATTTACACTCATGTAATCCATCAGTGGACCTGGGTAGTATTGTACTCACCATTGCAGCAAAACTGTGCAAACGAGACAAAAACGCAATTGCACGCTTTGCAATGACGATATTTGGATGAACAGCAGCCGATGAAACAGTCTTGAGAAATGAAACATTAGCCCATCGGTAGTAGTGAAAGGCCAACCTATTGAAAACATTGATGAGGTACTTGTCAGTGGAGTCTGATATACTGTATAAAGTGTGTTATGAAGCACATACAGTATATGCTCAACTGTGCTGAGAAGTCCTCTGGCAGTGAGGGGTAAAATTAGTTTAACAGTGATAGTCCTTTTGATCAACTCGGCTTCATTGAGTGTTGGTTAGCGATCAGCAGGCAGCATATTTTCACCACATTGCTATAAAGTACAAGTCTCTCTATAGCTCTTATTGAAGCTATATATCTTCGATGTGATTTACATGTTAATAAAGATATGGCTTATTCACAACATGAAGTGTTTCATCTCTTATTATCACAATGCCAAACAAGGTACGCCAGTATTTCCCTCAGTTAAGTAAATGAACAAAAACACATGGCAGCATTTTGTCATTACAAATTAAATTAAGGCAACTTCTCATTACTTAGAAAGTAGATGTGTAGTTAAAGATTTAGAAGTTCCAAGACTGTAATAATGGGAGATATCTCCCGATCGAAATAAAGACCATAAATAATTGGAGCTTTATTTATCTCTGGTAACTTGAAAGAGATAAATAATTAAAGCAAGGTCAACAATACTAAACAGCCGTAGATGTTTGACATTGATAAGATGTTTAATGGATTGCATCTTAATAACACTCCGGCATTAGCTCTCTTTTGTACTGTATGATTCCAAGAATAAGCAAATATAACAATGAAAGTGCATGGAGGTAACACTAAAGTATTTTGTTTCTATGCAGCTCATGATTTAAAAACTATTTAAACTTCAAAATCCATTTTCCTATTTTCATAGTTAAAGGGGAAATGCATGGATGTGGTGATTGCTACCTAGCAATATTTTTAAGATAAACTGTTAATGCATAAATAACTCAGTATTGTCAATACCATCAGAGGCAATATATTAGGCCAGGGGAGTGCAAACTTTTTGAGCTGCGCCCCCCTGCCAGCTCCCCCTCGCTCTTGCGCCCCCCCCCTTCGCTTGTGTGTGGCGTCAAATGAAGCAGCAGGGTCACGTGACCCCGTTTCCATGGAGGCGGCCATGTGACATCACCCCGCATGACACCGGAGCATTATTCGACGCCGCGCTGCCATGGCGACGCGTCACAGCGTCTGAATCAAGGTAAGTTTTATTGTTGCAGAGGCCTCATGCGATCCCTCGGCATTTAATTTAAATGCCTTGGGGAAGAGTGTGGGGCTTCTGCAAGCGCCGCATCCCCCACAAAAAAATCCAGCGCCCCCCATTTTGCGCACCGCTGTTTTAGGCCATGCCATGGGTACCCAACTATAGTCCTCAAGAGCTATCAACAGTTCAGGTTTTTAGGATATCCCTGCTTCAGCACAGGTGATGCAGCCGGAGACTGAGCCACTAATTGAGTGACCTGTGCAGAAGCATGGATATCCTGAAAACGTGACCTATTGGTAGCTCTTGAGGACTGGAATTGGCAATGCACTGTATTGGTTTTCTCACCAACAGCAGCGCCTCTCCCTTGATTCACTTTCAGATGTTTTTATTAGGGATGGGCAAGTTCGCGGGTTTGAAATATGAAATTTGCAGATTCGGCGCTCCATTCAGACTTTGTGACGTTACAACCATAAATGATTAGTAACACGTATGACTGGTAACTTTAAAGAGCGAAATAATTAAAACTAGGGCGACCATAAATGAGTAGAAGCCCTCAATCAATACAATGCATATTGGAGTTGTTCTTTATGAGAAGTCTAACTTGATTTTTATACAGTATGCACAAAAGGAAAACATAGAAGCAGTTTGAGTTCGTGCTAGAGGTGTTATTTGCTTGTCGATGTTTATTGTAAAAATGTGCATTATGTGTCATATAAATAAATAATAAATAGTTTTATTGGAAGTTTTGCCATATGATTTTTCTTTAAGGAAATGATCAATTACATTGCATGCAATAATACCTTTGAGCATCAAAAGCCAAATGTTCTTGTGAGATACTGTAGGCATCTTTGTGAGTCTTCAAATATCCTTCCAGGTGATTTTTTTTCTCTTGTCATTTAAATATTTGCAATTTAGGAAGAAGTTAATGAAAAACAATTCAAACTGGCCTGTGATGTGTCCACTTATTGTAACTCAGATATGGGGCCTATTCTCGTAGCTCCAAAGTGTGACAAACCGTTTCTAAAGTACTCTTTACAAGTGTCTTGGCATGCTTTGCTATTCTGTCAGCCATTCTCGCATGTCTAATCCGTGTCTAAAAGGCTTTTTTAGAAGCGGTTTCACTCTGGTTTCAATCCAGTTCTGCCAATCCGATGGGTTGGTCAAAAAAGCCTCCAACTGAAAAAAACTGCAATTCTCGTAGCTACATTCTGCAAAACGCTTCTAAAAACGCGCATTTTCCCCACACCACCTCAATGAGGCGCGATTGTTATTGTTATTGGCCGAGAGAACAAACCCCATAAATCAGACTGGGGATGGAGTTAGCGCAGGTCATTCCGCTTCTAAAATGCGTACAATCCGAGCGGTTTGGCTTTTACTCTGCGCTCTTTGTCACTTGTTTTTAGAAGAAGCGGTTTGCAACATAGAATAGGGCTTTTTCTCACATTGCATTCCACTACTTCTGCATACAGTATGCCAAACCGTGCAGTTTGGCAATGACAAGTTCGGAGCTCTGAGAATAAGCCCCTATAACTTCACTTTACAAACAAGCTGCATATTCTAATAACACAGACTGTATACACGGACTGACAAATAACCTGCATATTTATTCACACTATGGTAAAAATCCAATAAATGCAATTTGTTCACAGAAGACACATATTTCCCAAACATATGCCCCCTGTTACCGTCAGCCAATTTGTGTGCAAAAAAATTGAAATCTGCATATTTTTCAAAATAAATAATTAGAAAATGTGTTAAAGATATGAAAATAACCAAGTTGGTTGTAGGCTTTGGGTTTATTGTGATGAGCAACTTTTTGAGCCGCCTGCGCTGAAGCAGGGATATCCTTAAAACCTGATCTGTTGGTGGCCTTTGAGGACTGGAGTTTGCCACCCCTGGTTTAGAAGGTAAAGCATGCAGACTAAAGATGGGCTAGTTTGGGGAGGCCTTAATATGAAGCAGTATGAGATATAGTAACAAGATAACTTCATTATTTGGTATTCTTATCATTCATTTTGTTTACCTTTAAACTTTTACTATTTGGCATGGAGCATATTTTTTTATTACCGATCTTTTATAGCATCCTGCAAAATTTGGGGAATACAGCGATTTTAGGATGAGACTAAGAAAAACAACACATTTTCCAATGCATGAAGGTTTTTCTCCTTCCTTTAATCATTATATCTACATCTCTCTGCTCCTGAGAATTCTCTCATTGTAACTCAAATACCTATCGCTCTTTTGCTTTTGTGCAGTCTCTTCATTCTTTCTTCGTCCTCTCTATCATCTTCACCTGCTCTAAAATTCACTGTCAGATTCCCTGAGAACACTTCTCTGTCAAGCCTACCTGAACATACACTGTGTGCCTCTAATCTCTTCTGCCTTGCAGTTTTCTCAGCAATCAAGCACTCTGGACTGCAGTGCTAAATGGCGTGGCAGTGTACAGTAATTAGGCAGGGGGGATATACTGTTACAGTAATGGTTAAGAAATAAAGCTGTTTTGTACATACAACTGCAAGAGGAAGATTGAATATCTATTGATAAAGTATAATAGACTCGTGATATGTTACATTCAATTGTTAATTCATTTACTATATCTCAAGCATGTTACGTGAATAATAGCAGGTGCCAATATTAATACTGCAATGCTCAAAATCCTTGTCCCAAGGTAAAACCAGTCTCTTCTTCCCACTGCCATATGTAATATAGCCATGCACGCAGCTTTTAACCATTCCCCCAGTGCTTGTACATAAACAGCTGAAAAGCTTAAATAAAGGCAAAAGGTAAAACATTTGTGAAATGTACCTACAATCGACCCTGTCCGCCACATGTACTGTATTTTGGTTACACAGTGAGACACCATGACAAATCTAGAATAATGCTCCGAAATTTCACGTGCCATGAGATTTCGTAATCCCTGACAACTCCCTGTGTACATTACACTGAGAAATTAAAAAGTATGATTATGACAAGTCTACACTGAAGCAGCTATAGTATATACAGTATTAGGGTTATAGATGGGCACTATAACATTTGGTTGATGCTCACAGAGTTAATTTCATATAGTGTCCATTGGTTTCAATATGTCCAGGTCATTTGCATAAACCCTGCTCCACTTGCAGCAGTGCTTGAATAATGTGGTGAGCATATAGTATGAATACTAGCAGGAGGAATTCCTTAGAGCAATATTATAATGGGATGCATTAGAGTTCATTATCTTTGTGCCAAGTGAGTCAGGTCTAGGGTAGTTTTCACCTCTGTGCCGAACAGGTCAGTATCAAGTAAGTTTCATGCATTGCAAATTGATGCAGACATTCTTGCACCACGTTGAAGAGCAAATTGACGCATCTTAAACCCTGGTCCCCTATTTGTTTCACATAAAGAGTATCTACTGTAAGTGTAACAACCTGAAGATATAAAAGTACATACACATATAATAGTAAATGAGAACCTATACATAGTGGACAGTGGCATGAATAGGAATGGGATATTCATTGTTTATCCTATAGTGTTTTATATCTGAAGGTCCGCAATGAATGGAATCCCGTAAATCTTATCCTTAATGATTTTGGTGCTAGACAAAGCTACCAGACATAACTCCTAGCCCAAGTAGTGCTGTTTAAAATGATGTTTAACCAGCTTTGCATGTGTACATTACATTTACATTGAAGCCACATTATCAAAGCTGTCAATAGTCAAATAATGACGGAATAGAGATCGTGTAAAGACAAATCATGTAATATCTTTGTAACGGGGATAATAGCACATTTTCATCTGCAATGTGATATCAAAAGGTGGTTCCTGCCATTCTCCCTCTACTGAGATCATAACTGGATACCAGCTTTTCTGCTGATTTTCGTTATTGTGATTTTAGTGTTTAAAAGCTGTATAAATACACAGTTTAGAATGACACTCACTTGTAGTGGTTACCTTATCCTTTTGACTAACAATGATGAGATTCCTGTCATGCTTTACCTCTCCTACAGAGCCACTGATGGGATTTTTTGAAATCCTATTATTGGTTGCACTGTCGTGGTCTCAGATGGAACTTTCAATCAAAAAGGCAATCAGAGGGTTATGCATCCGTGAGTTCCACTACAAAGAGCCCAATGCAGCGTCAATATGCCCAGAGTTGCACATGGTTGGTGACAACGGCTGGATTGAAAGCTGTATATAACTTGAAGCAATAATCTGATGTTTAACTAAAAGATAATGAACATGAATATTGAAAAGAGCAATTTGGCTTAGTTCTCAACTGTACCTATTTTTGTAATGTTAATTATTATTATATTTTTTGCAGATCTAACTCGGTGCAGGAGGTGTTTGCAATGAGTTGTAATGCAATGGGTTGCATGACAATTAAAGTTCAGTGGGAGTAATAAGGGATTATCTATTGACATATAAGCCATGATAAATGTTCTACTTGCTATACTCCATATATGGTGACATGTTGTAAGACGATCACTAACTATCCATGTTGGCATTAGTCTAATTCTCTCCAACTATGATCCTGCAAAGTATAAATTACATAAGTGATTACCAGAGTAAGGATTTAAGTGCTGTTTGACACAGCCTGATTTAGAGTTTAGACTTAGCGGTGGTGTTAAAAGTTTGAGCCCTGACTATTTCTTGAATTACGACCCAATTTAGAGTGAGGAAACACAGAATCGTTAGCAGCTGGTCTTAAAATATATGAGAATAATGTATTTCATTTTGTTTTCCAATAATACGGTATGTCTGTGCATCGTATTACTGTACACCTGCGGAAATAATGTCTATACTTAATTGCATCAGCACGTTCCATTAAAAATGTTTGTTTTGGGGGATGGAGTTCAGCAGAAGAAAGAACTGCAGAACAATGACCGAAGAAAGCAGCAGAGAGAAAACTCCAAAAACTCAAATTTAACAGGTAGGAAATTTAAATAATAATAATAATAATAATAATAATAATAATAATAATAATAATAATACATATATAAAGAATATTGAGCATTGCCAGGTAGTGTCTGGGCAACAGGGCAGCAATTACAGGCAAGGCTCCAGAAAATGCATGTTTCTAATTTTGGGTTCGTATAGTGAACTATGATAAGCTCCTGCTCTTATAGGCCTCTAATTACAGTAATAAGGGGTCTTAAATTAGGAACCACCATTGATCCAACTCTAAATTGGACTCTAATACAAGGCGTATTACTTAATACAGGGGTTCTGAACTCCAGTCCTCAAGACCCCCCCCCCATCAGGTCAGGTTTTAAGGATATCCCTGCTTCAGCAAAGGTGGTTCAATCAATGGCTCTGTCAAAGACCGAGCCACTGATTGAGCCACCTGTGCTGAAGCAGAGACTGACCCACCTGTGCTGAAGCAGGGATATGCTGAAAACCTGACCTGTTGACGGGTCTGACTGGAGTTGAGAACCCCTGCCTTAACGTGTGTGATCAGTAAGATGCAGGCACACGGTAAATGTTTCGGCAGGGTCACACTGCCTTTGTCAAGGCGAGGGTTAATGTGTTTATTAACACGTGTGCGTCATTTAAATAAATTCGGAATAGATACGTCTCCACTCAGCCCCTTGAGCCATTATGTTGACGAACCCCCACGCAAACTGCCTCTAGCGCCTATTTCTGGCCAATTCAAATAGTCGCATTTGTGTCCACGCAATGAGTTTGGGCTGCGACTCCACTGGGAATAAGCCAGCACAATTACATCCTGAGAGTTTTGCCATCCATTGAAAAGTACTGAAGGACTTAAAGGAAATTATTTATTGCTTACAGTAGACAGCTTTATTTCATAAATCTTGGGATGTTCCTTCTACTGTGTTTTTAAAACTGCCACGTCCAAGCTGGCATTAATCTAGCATCTTAAATATTACATCTCCACAGACAAGAGACAAGAAAAGGTATTTATAAAAATATATTTCACCAAGTAGTAAACAATACAGGAATTTCTTTGAATACAATACATTGAGTAAATAAATCAATGATAATATAAGCTTGAGCGCAAAGTAGAAAATTAAAAATGATCTTCATGTGATACTTAAATGTATTATACAATCTCAACTTATATTTGATCATTTTATATGAATGCAGCCTCAAGTGCTGCGATTTGTGTGTGCAAAAGTTCCTGTGCGTAACTATCCATACCATAGAAATGAAAGGTTAATAACATAAGCATTAAAAATATATACACACTGATTTCTGCTCCAATACACTGGATAACTACAAGCATGTCACTGTACATTGTAATGTGTAAAACTCGGAAATTCTAAAGTTGAAATATTCACATGAACCTGTTTACTTCCAGATGTTTGTGCTTGTAGTAAAAAAAAAAACACCATATATCATACTGTAATTATGAACAGAATATAAAACTCACAAAAGTCTTTCAGGAGAAAAGTTTCTCTCCTACCAGTCTCCCGTTAAAATTCAACTACTGCAAATATACATCACTCTGCTTCAAATGACCTCTGGCGTAGATACAGTACTTACTGCGTTTCATTTTCAAATGTATATGCATTTAACATTTACACAGTATATACTTAGAAAAAAAATGAATGGTAAAATAGTGAATGTAGATTTTTTTATACTGTTAAAACGTATTGAGTGTTAACTTCAATAAATAATGCCATAAAATAAAAACAACAACATTTCAGTTGGAGAGATTAACAAATAAATAACGCTTTGAACAATAAAAGGAGCATTTCTTTTAAATATATCCAAGTTTTGTCATTCTCTGTAGGTGAAGCATGGGATAAGCATGGTGCTACTCCCTGGGTGGGGGGCGGGGCTTTGCCTCATGATCAGTACACATTTGTAGGACCGTCGGTTTCATTACTGGAGATAGAACATGGGAATATTTTAAGGCTCAACAACATACTGTATAAGAATGATATTCAGTTTGTGGTTCTGGGGCCACCAAGGATGCACAATGTATGGTCATTGCACAGTGGAAGCCAGTTGGGATTTAAAACATTATAAAAATTCATCAGAAGACCAGATATTGCTTTAGTAACAAGTGGTTGATTCCTTTTTCACGTCACAACGCTGCAGTAGAGTATACAGGTAGAAAACATTATGTCAGAGCAACAACCCGTCAGATCCATTGCTTAGAAAATCATGTCTTCTTATGTGCTCTGCTTTCAAGACATCCCAGATGCCAAATCTCAATCTCCATGGTGGTCCAAGTGAATACTGAACATCCAATGACTTCTAGATACGTCACAAACTTTACTTTAAACTCCACAAGACTGACCCCCTAACGTACACATTTTTGGTTCAACATTACAATGTAGTTGATTTTTTTTTTTTTTTATAGATGACTGGTGCTAATTTGTCTCTAAAACAAGTGGTCACATTAGTCAGAACTAATAAGGACCCTAAAATATTACAGAATTATTGAGTCTGGAATGCAAAAGTTTTAATTAATTGTCAAGTTTCTTTGTCACTTTCTCCAACTGAGTAAAGTTCACCGAGTCTTTTAAAGCGAGGACCCCAATCACTGAGGTAGTCAAAATTTTGATCTGAGTCTGATGTCGTGGACTCCAAAGAGCTAAGAGAACCAGCCACTGACCCCCTTCCTTCATACCCATAAATCTGAATTGAATCATAGGGTGGGGCTGTAGGATCATTGTCAGCCTCATGGAGCCTTACATTAATAAATTCATCCACGTCAACGCCGTTAGGAGTAGATGCATGACCATGTCTGGGCATGAACTGAAGATCGGGCTTAATATCCTTGCGGGGTAAATATCCATTTATACCATCTGGATTTTGTAAAGTAGCGATATCAAAAGCTTCAGTATCTTCTTCGCCGCCACCTTCATCATCGTAACGAATTATGTTTTCACGGACATCTTCATCATCCTTAATTATAAGCGGCTCGTTTTTATGTCTTCTAAGAGTCACAAAGAGCACCACAATAACTGCAAAATAGAGAATTTGTATATAAAAAAAACCCTCACAAGGGAAGATATGAAAATATATCAATTTGAACA
The DNA here is from genome assembly GCF_040206685.1 of Ascaphus truei. Lineage (NCBI taxonomy): Eukaryota > Metazoa > Chordata > Amphibia > Anura > Ascaphidae > Ascaphus > Ascaphus truei. Next base: position 18,043,332 of record NC_134501.1, read on the forward strand.
ATGCCACCTGTTGCAAATTCAGGGAGATGCAATGTTAAACCTTTGCATTTTAAGCAAAACCCTCTTTTTAAGCACAGTGTCTTGGATTAGATCTAGAAAATGAGAGAGATGAAACATTGGATTTTCATATGACATGAAGCAGAAATTAATGAAACATTTAGGCCTTATTCTGTAAAGTGTGACTAACCCCATTGACTATAATGGGTCTTTTCCTGCGATGGTACGACATCTGCGCTTATCACACCTTACAGAATATGGGTTTTATAAAAGTATATTTTGTAAGGATATTAGCATACGTTGGCCCATTAATTTAATTAATTGATTGCCATTAAAACACTATGTAGCTACTTCAAACTTTATCACCATTCCACAGCATGGAATCCATCTACAGTACCATATATTTCCGTAAAAGTACTGAATTGAATGTAGGCCGCTATTGTGTCATATCTTTTTTGTCTTATACATTTAACTTTGTTAACAAAACACACAAAACCCCAGCAAGCTCTTTTTGGGAACCCCTGAGCCCCCACAAAATATATATGTATATAAGTGTCAAAAAGGAGAGCTATTGAGCGTGGCATATGTATACAACCCAACTTAGTAGGTCCTTTCATTCTACTGGATATAGATCCAATGTGGTCTTTCTCCCTCCTAATAGAGGTAAATGAGAATTTTAATCCTAATAGAGGTATATTAGTATTTTATCTGGTAGTGTTAGGACTTGCGAACAGGGCCTGCCTTGTCGTGGCTCGCAAGCTTACAATGCTTTTGCCAAAGGGTTAATCTAAATGACCCCTTTTCAAGAGAATATATAAGTATTTTACTGTGTATTTTTGTCATGTTGGATGTAGCTTCAAACATTAGGGCACATGCAGCGTACCCATTCCAGTGGTAACTTCCATTGATATGAAAGAGAATTAACACCAGAATGGGTCATGTCATGGAACTATGTAGTTATGGGTCTTACAGCACCATGGATTTCCATCCTATACAGTATGTAATAATAATAATAATAATTATAACAAAACATATTTTATGACAACAGTGCTATACACATTGAATGGTAAGGTCAACAGCTCAGTCTAATACTGTTATACTCACCCAAAGTAGTATAATTTGTATCATTCTTTTTAAGCAAATAAAACTTTGTTGGTTCATCAACTCATTAAACTGTAAAGTTTATTGTAAAAATATGCCGTCTGCTTAACTATAATTATCCATCATTCAGTATTGTGCAATTTTCAGATGTTAAACGAAACATGATTTCCAAGTTATTTATGAACCAGAAAAACAGCAGGATACAAGTGAAATACATACCTAGCAGCAGAATGATGCATGCTAATATGGCTATTAAGGCCCCCATACTGAGTCCAATTGGAAGAACATATGCTTCAGCGTTACATGACTGGACAACACCATCACTGCTACAACCACACACCCGGATGGTGAGGGTGCTAGTGCTACTCATTGGAGGATTTCCACTATCACTTATTATGATTGGTAACAGGTAAACTTCTTGCTTCAAGCGGTTAAATCCATTATGCCTGGCTAAAATGCTGAGGGAATTATCTGAAAAATGCAACAACAAATCAAATTTTATATACTGTATATATATTGGTACTGGGGGAATAAAACCAAAGAATATAATGTACATAGATTGCCAGAACATCTGTGCAGAGATCTCATCACATAAAATCATGTACCTGTACACTTATTGTTCATACTTAGTATTATTTGCTTTTTTCCTTGCCTGTAACTTGTTCAACTAACCTTGGAAATATAAATACATGCATGAAATGCAGTCAATGCAATATGCAGTATATATACGATACAATGCACTATTCTCATTTGCTTTCACTCCGCACATTTTGTCAATATATGACTCAGTATACGAACTGTATTTGGTTTTATAATGTTTAGAACACAATGAAACGGAGGTTGGTTCTGGATTTGTACCATAGGTTAGTAAAACAATTAGATACCTAAAAACAAGCACAGTTGAGTGAAGTGACACAAATAAGTGTGTGGGAGAACTATAGCAAGTTGACATAGTAGCTGTAACAATACGCAGGGTGACATGCACAGCATAATTCTTGTGCAACGGAAGGTGTAATTTACAAGATGTCATCATTCTTTTTAACCTGTGTTGTTTCAAAGCGTTCCTAAAGTTTCCCTTGTTACAGCATACTTTGGGGAGAAACATACCAGTAGCCTTGTAACTCAGAGGCCCAGATGCACAAAAGTGGTGCCAAGCTCTAGCACGCCTCAGCTCCCATTGATGTGAACTATAATAATAATAATAGCATGTTCTTGTACAGCGCTGCTAGTTATATGCAGCGCTTTACAGAGACGTTTTGCAGGCACAGGTCCCTGCCCCATGGAGCTTACAATCTATATTTTTGGCACCCTGAGGCACAGGGAGATAAAGTTACTCGCCTAAAGTCACAAGGAGCTGACACTGGGGTTTCCCTGCTTCAAACTCAGTGCCAGTCAGTGTCTTTACTCACTGAGCCTCTCCCTGGACCTGGAGTAAAGGTGAGCTAAAGCCTGGCATCCTTTCGTGTATCTGGGCCAGAGTTGGCAAAACCAATCCACTGATTCATGCGATCTACAGTGCGTCCTACAATTAAATTTACATTTTTTAATAAAAAAGTCAGTGCTAAAAATACAAACATTCATAAAATGCTAATCATATGTATGAAAACTTCATGCTAAATACCTGATTTCTATCATTTAATACAGAATTACATGTATTGTTTTATTAATTTTTTATGGTTCTAATGGTGCAGACTGGGACATTTCAGGCAAGTACGTACTGTAGGCGTACTCACGCGCAATTAATATAAGATTTCTGTGTACAAACTTTGTGCAAAAAAAAAAAAAGCCATTGATGAAGCTTTGTATATAGAGCCCAAAGCTCAGATTATGCTGCTTGTGGTGTTTTAATACGAATGTACAGTAAAAACAATTCTAATAAAACATGAAATTGAGGTTGTTCATTATAATATACTAAATGTTATATTTCTGGCTCCTTACAAGAAATGTAATATAATTAAGTTGAAATAGACCCGTTTTAATATCAAGTACAGTTTAAGCCTTTCATCGTAATGTAACCCCTACACTGACGCAATATATTTTCCCATTTTTGACTGTCTAATATCCAACTATTTTCTCTTTGAATTAAATGTGGTCACATCCTTTTCTCTAAACATTGCTGCTCTGAAAATCCCAAACAAATCTCTCTCTAATGCTTAATATACCACCTACAAGTATTCCTCTGAACTGTATATATGGCTGTTTTTTGTCCTTTCCTCTTTCACCATTCTCCAGCATCATCATCAGGTTCACTTGAAAGGCAACGTCACTGTATTAAATAAAATATGACGTTCAGAATGATTGCCTTAGTGTTTTACACCTGTGACTTGTGTTTGGAGACCTGTTTTCTTCTTCGCGGTTGGAGTGTGAGGATTAGAACACAGCTGATGCTCTGGTTCTGAGCCATTCAACTGAGCATCGCCAACCAGATGGAAGAGAAACCTAGAACTTGATGGCAGATAAGAACCACTTGGCTCACATACTCTGCCCATTTTCCTATGTAAAACCTCAGACTTGATTTGATCCTTGACTTTCTTTCACATTTAGCATAACCTTATGTCTATTCCAAGTATTTTTTTAATTACCCTGCTTCTATTTGCATCTTCCACCACTGCTGGGAGGCTAATTCATGAATCCACCACCATTTCCGTGAAGAAGTACTGTATCTCCTCACATTTTCCCTGGTCCTACCACCCTCGACCTTCAGCACATGACTTCGCACTACACTTTCTCTGAAATATTATTTCCTTGTGTATCTTGTTGAAACTAAGGGTGGGCACTTTCACTGGTGTTTTAATTCTAAAAAAAAATAATAATTATTAGATTGTGGTTAAAAATGATGGAATAAAATAAGCAGGACATATTATTTACATGTTTGCGAGTATTTCGAATGTTACACGTTTTGGGTCGTGGTTTTAATTGAGTTCATGAACTCAATATTTCACCCAGTTCATCAAAAGAAACAGGGGAAAAAATGAATCCAAGGATGTTACCTTTCCCAGGTTTCAGTTTGCATCTGGCAAGGATTTGGGAGTTTGTTCCAAAGTTCGACTCCAACATCCAAATGAACTGCAAAATTCAGCAAATCCGGATTTAGAGCCTGTTCATCCTCAGTTAAAACCCTTGATATATTAGCATATTTAATACATATTCTTTCTATACTTGTTCCTGATACTTTATATAATGTAAATAATGCATCAACTTTGTAGCCCTTTTTGGTAGAATCTCTAATTTATTGACCATATTTTCATTTGACTATATTAGCAAAATTCCCTAAATATAAATTAAAGGGATTTGACAAATAGAAGAAAACTCTCAAATGTTCCTTTAATATCACTTATTGCCTTTTTTTTTAGATAACAGTGCTAGATAAATATCTGTTGTGTTTATAATACGTTTTCATGAGCTTTCCAGACCATAGAATTGTTATAAGTTATAATATACAAGTTTTGATTATTTTGTTGAAAAATATATCATGTGTATTTTCTTAATATTATACTTGTTCAGATTTGAAGTAGGTGCTATCGGTTAAAGCATTGTTTAATTTTTTTCAAATACTGCACCTTCTCTTTTTATGTGTTCTGTTATTGCTGAAACGCTTACTTAACCGCTTTTTATATTGATTTAACTTAGTCATTTGTCATATCTGTACTTGGATGAAGAGGACATTCTGAGTCATATAAAGCTGTCATGATGATAACATATTTTTAAAATACTATTCCAGAACCCTACTTGGTCGTGCTACTATCAACGAAAAAAAGGCCTAAGGGAAATTCACTTTAAACAAAATAAATATAATAAAAATAATAAAGATTGTCAGCATATATTGCATTGCTTGACTTATGCAGTAAGCGGTTGTTTATTTGAAAGCTAAATTTTCAAAGCTTTATAATGAATGCTAAATAAAGAAGTAGTGGGGTTTTATTTCTTGCATGTCTAAGTAAATACAGTATGCAAACAGTGCTTGCTGAATATGATAAATGTTATGTGCATGGTTACTCTATGCTATTATTATTTTACTCTGTGTGTTTTTTGCAGTATTTCATCCTGGACAAAAATTGTCAGTCTGTAGCCATTGTTTCTCTTATGCTGAGTCCATAGAAGGACAGTCAGCGCTGAGCCGTGCGGACGCTCCGCGATGTGCCCCGTCATCTTCAATAAGGATGTGTTGTGAGGGGGCTTCCGCGAACGTCCGCAGGTGTGCTGAGGCGCAGGGATTTTCAGCCGACAGCAGAACCTGTTTCAGAGCGCGCTGTCGGCTGAAAACCTCCAATCAGAGCAAACCAGCGTTAACGTGACGTTAACGTCGGCGCTTCGTGGGCTATTGGCCCAGTGACGTCAGTGCCCTGCCTCCACCCGGCTCCCGATCGCGCACGCTGGCTCGTCTGCTAGTTCATGCAATCGATCCTGACTGCGCAGACGAGCCTCAGCATGAGCGCGGAGGAGCGCTGACTGCAAAACTATGGATGCAGCCTTAGATCTATGAAATCTGTAGGATTATACTGGGGCACGGTCTAAAATCTATCAGTGATGTTTGTTTAGAATTTTAAGTATCATGGTTTCCTAATTTTCTTCTCACAACATTAAGTTGTATTCTGTCTGTTTATGTCCTTCTTTGTCTAGTCACGGAAGTATTTAATGAGCTGGAAGTATAACTATACTACACTACACAGTACTTTGCTATTACTGTGCAAGTACACAAAGCATTAGAAGTTATAGACTTAATTCAAAGGTTTCCATTTAGATCCTAAACAAAAGAACAATTCTTGCACTCCTAGCAAATGGGCTAAAATATACTAGTGACATGTTTACATTTACAACCTAAGTCTGTGCAATAAAGGAGTCATTTGGTTGCATCTTTTGATCAAAACATGATTCAAGCCGCCGACCTCGTCAATGTAATCTCTGTTTAGCAGGTACCTACACTGAATATATGTAATTTCTTATTGTCCCGTGGACTACATTTTGTGAAATACGTGAAAGTGCCCTGAAGGGGTTAAATTAGTCACATAGTTACGTAGTAGATGAGGTTGAAAAAAGACATGCGTCCATCAAGCTCAACCTATGCTAAATTTAGTCAACAGATACTTCATCCTATATCTATACTTATTGATCCAGAGGGAACCTCCCCCCCACCCAGTGTCATATCATCCAATGATATCTCATAAGAGGTAAAATAAATTCCGTCCTGAATCCAAGAATTGGCAATTGGATTAATCTCTTGATCAACATCCTTCCCATGTTTACTTATTTGGTACATCCATGTATACCTTTCCTATCTAAAAAGATGTCCAACCTTTTTTTGAACAAATCTATTGTACACTGGCGACACACTTTATTCGAGCTCGGCTAGTCCCACGAATTCGGGTATACCCGGGTGTATTGAGGTTTGTGACTGTTTTCTGCCCGAGTACATTGAGGTATTTTCCAGGCAGGGATTGAAGCATTTTATTCCCGCTGGCTGCAATACTGCACAGTATATATATATACTGCATTACAATTCATGAATTTATGCCATCTGGTAGACACGCGAAGCATTGCAGCCTATTAAATCCTAATCATTATCATTTAACAGATCAGCCGCCCGTCAGCCAGGCATGAACCCAGGCTGGGAAGGCAAACGCAACGGGGCTTGTCAGAGGTTAGGAGCGGCGCATTCCAGGTATCTGCCAGGTACATACTGGGTATTTGCTCGAATAAAGTGTGTCGGTGCAGTATCTGCCATCACATTCTCCATAGGTAATGAATTCCACATTTTAACTGCACTGTAAAGAACCCTTTCCTTTGTTGCTGGTGAAATCTCCTTTTCCTCCAACCTTAAGGGATGACCCCGAGTCCTTTGTACTGTCCGTGGGATGAATAGATTTTTTGAAAGCTCCTTGTATTGTCCTCAAATATATTTGTATATAGTTATTATATCCCCTCTTAGATGCCTCTATTCTAATGTAAATAAATCTAATTTAGCTAGCCTCTCCTCATTAATTAGATTGTCCATCCCCTTTATTAATTCTCCATCAAGGATTCCCCAAATTTATCCCCATTTAATTTGTAAGTCGAATGTAAATGTGTGGTGCTACGGACCGATAACAGAAAATTATATTGAGTGAATAAAGAATACTTGTAGAAGGACCCCCAAGATAAATACTTGATTGAAGACAACATTTATTGGGTGTAAAATAAATCCTGGATAGTGAACTCACCATAGCGAGCATGTGCATGTTGCTACTGTTGTGCAACACAATGTGTGCCGTTGCGGCCGATCTCCCGCCTTGTAAGTAGCCTCCATTGTCCCAACGGATCTATTCACAGTCAGGCATTGCGCAAGCGCTTAGCCTGAGTTGTTGTTAGACCAGTTTGGACTCCGGATTGGTTGCTAGGGGTGTGACTATCGGTTGCTGGGCCCGCATATTTAGCTTGATCTCTCACACATCAGGAGATCATTAGTAATTACGGAGGGTGTGTTGTTTTTGTGCTATGTTCATTGGTCATTTATTTTAAAGTGTCTCTATATATACTGTGCCGGCCAGCTTAAAGCTAATGCGGCTGCCTCCGCAGCTTAAAAATAGCCGCGGACGGCGCGTGGCAATCTTCGGCCATTTTCGGCTGGTTTTCCCGTGCCTCGGGTGCTATCAATAATAAGCGCTATTAGCGCTTATCTATTGAAGCGGCCGCCGCGCGGGAAACTCCATTTTAAACGGAGAAAAGCCCCGCTGTCAGCCCGCGATACACCCAGCAAGCTTTAGAATAAATCTTGCCGGGACAGTATGTTAATAAAGTTTGTTGTGTATACCTTGACAAAGCGCTCTGAGAAGCGTGAAACGTTGGTGGGGATTTTTTGCCGTTCTTGTCCTCATGACCATTAAATAATTTTTTTTTTTCATGGGAAACGCACTCTCCTGTTTATTTTTCTATGAACATTTGTTGTAGTGCTCCACCCTTCTCCCTTTTTCTCTTAATTTGTAAGTTGCCTGTTTATTCTTGCTTCCCAAATGCATACCTTACATTTATCTGTATTAAACCTCATCTACCATTTACCTGCCTAAGTTTCCAGTCTACCCAAGTCCTTCTGGAGAGAAATTACATCAAGCTCTGATTCTATTACCTTACACAATTTAGTATCAGCAGCAAAGATGGAGACTTTGCTCTTGATCCCAACCTTAAGGTCATTAATAAACAAATTAAAAAGCAGGTGCCCCAGTACCGATCCCTGAGGTACTCCACTCACGACTTTAGCCCAACCTGAAAAAGTTCAACTTATGACAACCCTCTGCTGTCTATCCTTCAACCAGTTTTCAATCCAGGTGCATTTATTTTTACTGAGTCCAATTTGCTTTATTTTGTACACCAACCTCTTGTGTGGAACTGTATCAAAAGCCTTTGTAAAATCTAAGTAGACCACATCAACTGCATTACCTGGTCTAAATTCCTACTTACCTCCTCAAAGAAAACAATAAGGTTAGTTTGGCATGATCTATCCTTCATAAATCCATGCTGACTATTACTAATAATTTTGTTTTCCATGAGGTATTTCTGAATATTATCCCATATTAAACCTTCAAGTACTGTAGTTTCCCCACTATTGAAGTCAGGCTTACAGGTCTGCAATTCCACGGTTGTGATCCATCTGCTTTACGCCAATCTTGTGGTACTTAGCCGATGGAAATGGAGTCCTTGAATATAAAATGTAATGGATTGGCTATTACTGAACTTAAGGAAAAAGGAATGTGTATTAAATAGGCGCCTGTTGGTAAAGGATATAAATCTCAAACCAGTGGGAAGACCAGGATTTGGTACCAGGCGATGACGTGGTGCTAAATAGAAAAAGATGTACAATACATAGCGTAATACTGTATGATACTAGGACAAACAACATATAATACAAACAACATGTATGACAATAGTCTAACAGCTAAGAGATCAACAGGTGAAAACGTGTATTAAAAAACATTTAATAAAACATGGGACATATAAAACAAAATAGTTAAGAATAATGGAAGGCCAGATCGTCACACTGCAGCAGCAGTGGGCATTCTACCCGCTGCTGCAGTGTGACGATCTGGTCTTCCCACTGGTTTGAGATTTATATCCTTTACCAACAGGCGCCTATTTAATACACATTCCTTTTTCCTTGTGTACTGTTCTGACCAGGGGGTCAGTTGTTGTATTTTAGGCAGCCCCGTATGTGTGTTTAACACCCACACTTAAGGTTTTTTATTGTGAGTCTGTTATCTAGTTTAGCGCTACCTGTCCTGTTTTTTTCCTATTACTGAACTTAACTCCTTAAGAACTCTTTGATGAATGCCATCTGGGCCAGGAGTCTTATTTACTTTAATTTTTTCAAGCCGTCTATGAACTTCTTCCTCGGTTAACCAATTGTTCATTAATATGGAGGTTGTGGCTTCCTCCTGCTGCACTACTACTGAAATTGATTCTTCCCTGGTAAACACAGAGGCAAAAATTTGTTAATACCTCTGCTTTTTCCTTATATCCAATAATCTGCCTGCCTATCTCACACTGAAAGGGTCCTATATATTACAGCTCATGCCATGGCTTCTCTCTGACTTCTGACAATTGCCCCAAATGGAGGGATAAGAACTCCATCCGATCATGCATCTTAATGAAGCATATGCTTTGTGATTTAGTGCATTTAGATCTTGACCTGGTCATCTACCTACCCACAATTATTCTGCATGCATTCCATAAAGGACATAGAGAAAGGCTCTAGAACCACTCTTGTCAGTAATAATTGTAGCAAAGATAAAATTAAAGATTTGGAAGCCTAAGAGCCATTGAATGGCAATATCCCGCCGGAAAGACTTTTCAGCTTTTAATACGTGCATTGCTTCAATAATAAATTTCTCACCTCAAATCATTAGAGGCATATATTAGTGCAGTGGTAGCAGACATTACTACCCCCATTACCACGAGTTAATGCAAAAAATAGTGCATTAAATTACACGTGTGTTACCTCCTTAACCATTCTTTTCAATCGCACTAATTTTAAATAACGCAACGGAATTGACAGGACGCACATGTAAACGCCTTACATTTGGCGTATGTTTTCTTATCCTTTGCATAGCTTGCATCATGCACATACATAAGAATGTATTAGGGATTATTTGCATCTACATCATGAGTGGCCAGCTCCAGACTTCAAGGGCCACCAATGGGTCAGGTTTTAAGGATATCTCTGCTTCAGCATAGGTGGCTCAATCAGTGGCTCAGTCAATGACATGTGGAGCCAGAGAGCAGGTAAGGAGGGGGGGTGTAGGCAAGGGGGAGCGGAGTCAGGTGGGGCGCGAACTTAAAAGTTTGCGCTCCACTGTCATATGCAATCTGACTACCTCACAGAGTTTGCATATGATTCAGGGGTATAGCTGTGTATGTACAGTAGATATACCCTGATATTGATACCAGCTATCGCTGTTGTGGGCTGCTATAAAATGCCTTATTGTCTCAATACTGGATTTTTTTAAAATAAATGTTGACATTAAATGTTATATAGTTGTTGATACTGTCAGGATATCTCCTATTGAAGGTGGCAGATTGGAATTTGTTTGATTTTATACTAATGAATTTTAATTGATATAAACACATTTCTAACCAATTTGATAACCATATGACCATACTGATATATCACACTCTGTGTATCTACACAGTGTAGTAATGGTATGTATATTTATCATAGGAATTGCATTTAAAATGTATTGTTTGATAGATAGTTGTTTTGTGAAGAGCTAATTAGTGAGGGTACTGTATATATGGAAATGGTTTGTCCAAAGGATTGTACTAAATGACCAATACTCATGACAAGAACAAACAGAGAAAAAAAGAGATAGCAATGTACATAATAATCTGTCATATTGGATGTAGCATTGGAATTTCTCTGTCTACTGTATACAAGGGCTAGAGAGGTGTAATGGTGTTTCCCCCACCCGGTGGGAGATTCAGCCATTACTGCTCATGTGGTGTATGATACCTGCTGGTAACAGGAGGGCTGAGTCATCCGCCGATGGTAGTGGGGACACAGGACTAGGCTTCTTGGGTTCATACCCCACATATCTCTTTAGCAGTGCAGCGCCTCCATCTCTCGTAGGCTCCAGGAACTGAAGGTGATCTCCCACGGTAGAACTATTACCTCTCCCCCCCAGTAAGGTCACGCACCAGGCAGGAGGTATATGCAAACAGGAAGGCTTTATTTCTCTTCTGTACAGTACAGGAACAACGGCAGGCTTCTGCCCGATGCAGCTATCACTGGATGATGGTTCCTGGACCGTCACAAAAGGCCAAGGGCACCCACAGCCATCCTAGCTCTTCCCTGCCTCCCAGGAAGAGGCACAGGAACGGTCCACACTCACTCTCCCCCGGAGGGAAGAGGACTGGAGAAGGCCCAATCTCAGCCTTTACACTGTGTGACCTGCCTTCCTCAGTGGGGGAAAGTACAACTAACAAATTTGGGGCGCTACTGCCATTAAGTACAGCCAGGAGGAGGGTATCAGGTCTGGCTCATGATAGGTCATGCCCAGCCCTGATGTCACTGCCACCCACTGTCACTCAAGTGCAGCTCCTCGGAGGGGAAAAACCCCATATCAACTACTGGCAAACTGATTATACCAGGGTTTACTGCCAGTCCAAGGGCAGAATAGTAGCCATCAGGTGACCTGGCTACACTCTCCCTCTGGTGGAATCCCAACGACCTCGCTTGGGTTCAAAATTTTCGGGTACCATCCTCGAACGAAACCTGAACATAACACAATTAATATCACATTACAATACATGATATAATTCTCTATGAATACAGTACATACAGTTTTATTTCAAAGATACATCAATTGACTACCTTACTGAACATAGGTTCCTCCCAACATGGAGAACCTTTATCAATAATAATTCTCTGGGTCAGGCTTTCTTACTAGCGCTCCTGACTCATCAGTGACTGTAATGGAGAACACTCTCTTAGGATTCCGTTCTGCAATGTACTCCACCCTATCCATATACTGTACACTGATCTTCCAAAATGTGAAAACTTCTACATCATGAATTCATTCTTCTGCAAGAATCCAAATAGAAAATCGACATATGGTGGTCCCAGTGGAATCAAGAATGAAACAGACTACAGTATATCCTAGCTAACAAGAAACATGTGATTGAAGCCTGCACAGTCCTTAATAGTTTTGACACAAAAGGGGATCACCAATTGGTTCACTTTAGTTAGATCTTAATGTGAAGATGGAAAGAAGAAAACTGATTAAAAAGAGTAGAAACAAAATCCACATCAAGAACCTCGATAACAGAATTTCAATTAGAGCTGAAAAAATGCTTAAAATGCATGGGGACACTTTAACAACAATTATGAAAAACGTATAAAGAGATTGTAGTAAAGAGCTCTGTAAAAAAGGGAGAAATCACTAACAAAAAACAGGAGAAGAAAACATCAGATAAGACAAAGTAATTACTGATGAAACCACAAGAAATGAAGCAATCCCGAGATGCGAGAACAAAAATGTAATATAAAGAGCTGTGCAAGACGATATAAGTGAAGATGTAACACATTGTAACTGTAATATGATGGAGAATACTATCAAAGTTAACAAAAGCTTAAAGAAGACAAAGCTGCGATTTACGATTACAAAGAAGCAACTCAACACACTCAAGACAATGAATCAACAATAAAAGACCTTGCACCTATTATAAGGAGAGTTGAGGAATTCTACAAGAGATTGTATAAGAACACTGATAACACAAGACATCATCCAGCAGATCAAGAGTGAGAAGAAACTACAGTATCAGTGATGTATTAGGCATCCTTACAGAAGTGTCAAAAGCAATAAAATTCCTCAAGAATGGGAAGGCCCATGACCAACACCTCTAAAATGCCCTTCCGCTCAATATACGACTGGCACCCTCACCCCACGATTAGGACCTTCCTTAAAACACAAGTCTTTAACAAAACATATGGGTTGCTCCGTTGGCAGATACTACACATCTCATATGCACTGATCTTTACACCTTGCAGACGCACTTACCAGAACATCCTCCTACTGTCTCTGTAAGTTCTCCCCACTTACAGTACCACATCGATTGTAAGTTCATCAGGGAAGGGACTCCTTTTTGCATGTGTATTATTGCTATAAATCACTATGTACATTGATGGCGCTATATAAATAAAGATATAGATACATACATAACAACTGAAATCTTGAAAGAAGCTGGGGAAGTAGAGAACATCCTTGCAAAACTATGTACATGCTGCTTGAAGAACATTAACTTTCCAGAACAATGAAGTAATGCCATAGTCCTCATAATCGTCATCCATAGGAAGAAAGGCAAAGAAGACTCAAGAACTACCAGACAAATCAGTCTACTTCCAATAACCAAAGATTTTTACGCAGATACTCATTAATCAGCTATAACAGACACTGGTCTCTGCCCAGCCTAGAGAGCAAGCGGGATTTAGCAGTGAATACAACACAGGGGACCATATCCAAGTTATACAAAAAGTTATTTCCAGATGTAATGAATACAAAAACCATTTGATTCTGTCTACACCTCAACCATTTTAAATTAATTAAGAAGACAGAAGTGTTAATGACACATACATTTATATTCTTTTTTTTAATTAAAAATATTGTAATATTATTTTTATTGAGATTTTAATTAGAGGGGGGGGGGCTACAGAAATAAAATGGGGAAGGGCATAAAAAACAATACATAAAAAGGGGGGGTCACCCAAATTATTTAAAGCAGTATTTACATTGCACATGGTAGATATAACAACAGCAACAATTGTAGAGACGTCAACACATTTCTGAGAATACCAAATGTAAGCAACCATTACTTTATATGAAGACACAAGCAAGATAGGGAGAACCAAGAATGTGCGACAGAGAGACACCATGTTATCAAAGAACAGCAACACTAGTTCAAGATATTGAATTGAGAAAAAAAAAAGGAATTCAAATCAACCGTACATTCTTGAGTCACCTACCGTACGATTTGCAGAAGACGTCCAGCAACAAATCCGAGAACTCACTGAAGCAAGTAAAGGTGAGCACCATATGCATCTCCGCAAGACCAAAGTGAGGTTCAAAAAACTGTGTCAACTCTACAAATATCGCAATAGATATAATACTATTGGAAGAAGTTGAAAACTTCTGCATGTGTACCTTGGCCAGCAAGTCTGAATGGATGGAAACCTTTTGAACGGGAACCTTCCATTGTGCCTTAAGAGGGGAATGTTCAACCAGTGTGTTCTGCCTCTGCTCACACTTGGATGTGAACTTGGACCCTTAAGTGTAAAGATAATTCAGAAGCTTCAGGCAACTCAATGAAGTATTGAGAGATGCATGCTGGGTATTACCCAAAGAGACAGGAAAAAGTGTTATGAAAGAAAACAAAAGTCTGTGACATGATCATAGGGGGAATACATTTAAATTGCATTGCAATGAGCTGGACATTTCAAAAGAAGAAATGACCATCGTTGGACAAACACTGCATTTCAAGGAATAGCAAAAAGACAAAAACATGACGACTGTCAGGAATCGGCGTTCTCCACGCTCCCCACACAAAGCACCCCCTTCTCACAGGGAGTCCCTGGACACACAAAACAAACCTGCCTTACCGGCCTCCACGGCTCCTCGCCCCTGCCGCCATCGCGGGATCACTCCCCTTGGCGATTCCTCTGCTCAGCGCCGGGCGCGCCCACGTCCTCCTGCACGCACACCTGCACGCACATCTTCACCATCCACTGGCTCGGTTCACGCGCGCACACGATTTACGGAGCATGCTCAGTCTGCACACTCTTCTTCCCGTCCCCCGGACCTCAGGCTCCGCCCCCGCACACTGCACAGGCATACTCAGGTTACCAACAAGACTCACCTGGCCTGTTATGCCTGCACCAATCTGCAGTGTCTCCCTGTAGCTCTTCCTGTCCCGCCTCCGTTCCTAATTGGACCTTCCTGCTTTATCTAGCTCCTCTCTGCTCTTAGTCTTTGCTCGACATAGTCTGTGTATGGAAGTACTTCTGGATTCTCTCAGTGTTTTCACAGGTTCTGACGCGGCTTGTACGACTACCCCCTCTGACTCTCGATCTCGGCATTCCTTGGACAACGCTCACTCTGGCAACCCCTTGAACACGGCTTGGACAACGACCTATCTCCACTCTCCACTCCCTGACTTCGGCGAGGCATCCTTCCCTCTATCTCTACAACTGGTACCGGCAAGTATTGTCCACCTTACTACACCTTGCCTGGCAACGCTTCATACCACACTCCGGACACACTCCCTTTGCTGTGGGTGCATGTATTACCACTTCCCCCTTCAGCTCAGGGGACGGGTCTGGTCTGCGAGCAGCACCGGCGTAACATTATGTCGAGCCCACAAGACGCAGACCAGACCGAACTTGAACAGTTTCTCTCCAATCTGCTTCAGCAAAACCAGGCCAAGGCGGATCAAATTGTGGCACTTACACGCCAGGTCACAGTACTCTCAGACAGGGTAACGACCGCGACCCTGCCAGATGTAAGCCCCCACTCCGCAAGCGCAGTTAGCAGCTCAGATGTAAGGATTCCTCCCCCCAAGCCTTATGCAGGTGAACCGCAAGATTGTAGGGGTTTCCTAAACCAGTGTGAGGTACAGTTTGGCCCCCCATCTCTAAAATACTGATCGCAAGAAGGTAGCCTACATTTATAACCTCCTCACTGGCAGTACCCTGGCTTGGGCTTCCCCGGTTTGGGAGCGACGTTCTGACCTTACCCAAGATTACCCGGCATTTAAAGCCGAGTTTCAACGAGTATTCGATTCTCCCGCTCGTCGGGAGATGGCATCTGTTTCTCTCCTCCAGATCACTCAGGGACGGCGAATGGTGACACAGTATGCTGTGGAATTCTGGACTCTAGCAGCCGAGACTAACTGGGGACAAGAGGCTCTCGTCTCCGTATTCTGGCAAGGCCTGGCAGATCCCATCAAGGACGAACTCTCTCGCCAATCCAGGCCGGATCAATTGGAGGTCCTCATTGATTTGGCTGTCCGAGTGGATCAATGTATTCAGGTACGCCGCTTTGAGCGTCAGCGTACTCGCTTCCATAACTTTCAAGTTCCGTTCTCCAGTACTCCCAGCAACACTCCTGCTCCCCCAAGTGCTACCATACCTCTTCATCCTGCACTGGAGTTGCCAGAGCCAATGCAATTGGGGTACAACACATCCGCACACCGATACGGCAGTTCCGCCACGCCGGGGGATTGTGTTTTTACTGCGGATCCATGGAACATCTGGTTCGGGAGTGTCCACGGCGTCCGGGAAACGGGAACACCCAGTGAGTACAGAGGGGCTCTCTCTGGGTGTAATGTCTCCACGTCCCCTTTCTAAAGGTGAACTCCCTAAGAAACTTACATTTCCAGTCTTCCTTTCAGGCGATAAGTTCTAGACTTCTACCGCCGCTTTCATTGACTCAGGAGCTAGAGGAAACTTCGTGGATCTTGAATTCGCCAGGTTAAACCGCATACCACTCGTGAGAAAGAAGGTTCCCATCGCACTCGTCGGTATCGATGGACGTCCTCTTACCCCGGCCCACATCTCCTTAGAGACGGCTCCCTTGCTTCTGTCCTCACATCTGCACAAGGAGATTTTAGTTCTCGATGCCATTCACGCTCCTGGGATACCCATCACCCTTGGTCATCCTTGGCTACAGCTTAACAATCCTCTCATTGACTGGACTTCCTCTGCTCCCATTTCCTGGAGGCCGACGTCAGACGAGACTCATCAACTGCTGGCCAATACCTCTGTACCCGAAGTTATTCTACCTTCCGTTTACCATCAATTCCGGGATGTTTTCAATAAGGTACAGTCAGACCTCTTGCCGCCACACAGGACATACGATTGTCCGATCGACCTAGTTCCAGGTTACTCCCTACCCAAGTCCAAGACCTACCCCTTGTCATTACCAGAATCTCACGCTATGGATGAATATATCCAGGAGAATCTCAAGAAAGGCTTTATTCGTCACTCCAATTCCCCAGCAGGGGATGGGTTTTTCTTCATCAAGAAAAAGGACGGGTCATTGAGGCCTTGCATCGACTACAGGGGTTTAAACCACATAACAATTAAAAATCGTTACCCCCTTCCCCTTATTACCGAACTGTTCGATAAATTACAGGGGGCCAAGATTTTTTCCAAGTTGGATCTACGTGGTGCCTATAACTTGGTGCGCATCAGAAAGGGGGATGAATGGAAGACGGCCTTCAACACGCGTAGTGGACACTACGAATATCTGGTAATGCCTTTCAGCTTATGTAATGCTCCCGCTGTCTTCCAGGATTTCATCAACGACGTCTTTCGTAAGGTACTCAATATTTTTGTTATTGTATACTTGGACCATATCCTGATTTTATACGCCACACCTCCTACGTCCTTTCCCATCTCCGTGAACACCATTTGTACGCCAAACTGGAGAAGTGCACCTTTCATCAGACCTCTATGTATTCCTGGGGTACATTATTTCTGATGAGGGCTTTATGATGGACTCCGGTAAACTTCAAGCACTCACTGAATGGCCAAGACCCAACTCTCTCAAGGCCATACAACATTTTTTAGGGTTCGCTAATTATTATCGTAAGTTTATACGGAGTTTTTCCACCATTGTGGCACCCCTTACTGCGCTCACCAAAAAAGGAGCTGATCCTTCTGCTTGGTCATCCGAGGCCATCTCCGCCTTCGAGACACTCAAGGAAGCCTTTATATCCGCACCTATTCTCCATTATCCCAACATTGAACTTACCTTCGTCCTGGAGGTCGACGCTTCTGATTGCGGCGCTGGTGCCGTTCTTTCTCAGAGACCCACGCCCCAAGATAAGTTACATCCCTGTGCATATTTTTCCAAGAAATTCTCGTCTGCCGAGAGGAACTATGACGTGGGTAGCAGGGAACTTCTGGCCGTGAAGATGGCTCTTCAAGAGTGGAGACACCTGCTGGAGGGGTCGAAAGAGCCGTTTACTATTCTCACGGACCACAAGAACCTTCTTTACATAGAGAACGCTCGACGCCTTGGTCCACGACAGGCTCGTTGGGCTCTTTTTTTTTCTTGATTCGATTTTCACCTTTCCTATATCCCCGGGACCAAGAACGTAAAGGCAGACGCACTCTCCCGTATACATTCTTCTGAAGAGAGGCCAGAGGAATCTTTGGAGACTATCCTTCTGCATGAGAGGATTCTCGCCACATCTTCTTTCAAGAATCTTGACAAGATTTTGCACTCCCAGAGACGCATTCCCAAGGACTTGGTCGTTCCCGACAACAAACTCTTTGTACCTTCCAAATTTGTTCCAGAGGTCCTGTCTTGGGGTCACTCCTCTAAATCTGCAGGTCATCCCGGTTTTAAGAAGACTACTGATCTCATTCGTCGGAATTTCTGGTGGCCAAGGATGTCTCAAGATATTCTGGAGTTTACCTGCGCCTGTCCCACATGCGCTCAAAGCAAGACTCTCCGTCAAAAGCCTCAGGGTTTTCTGTTACCCCTTCCAGTTCCCGACCGCCCCTGGTCTCACATTTCGATGGACTTCATCGTGGAGTTGCCCAGGTCCAGAGGAATGAACACTATCTTGCTGGTCGTGGACAGGTTCTCGAAGATGTTTACCCACCTCCCCAGCCCTTGCTGATATCTTTACGGAGCAGATTTTCCAGATTCATGGGATCCCTTCGTCCATTGTTTCTGACAGAGGTTCTCAGTTCGTATCCAAATTTTGGAGAGCTTTCACGAAGAGATTGGGCATCTCTTCTTCTTTCTCTTCCGCCTATCATCCTCAGTCCAATGGACAAACGGAGAGAATCAATCAATCCCTGGAGAAGTACCTGAGATGTTTCATATCCGATTTCCAGGATGATTGGGCTCAACTCCTCTCTTGGGCAGAGTATGCCGTCAATTCTGCCAAAAACGAGTCCACCCGGGAGTCACCCTTCTTTATAAATGATGGGTTCCATCCTCCCTGTCTTCCCATCCCCAACAACCCTTCTGGAGTGCCAGCCGTAGATGAATGCATTTCTTCCCTCCAAACCGCATGGTCCAGGATTCAGTCTACCCTTCTCGACTCCTCCCGCAGATCGAAACTACAGGCCGATCGTCGTCGTCGTTCGGTGCCCAGTTACAAACCAGGGGATTTGGTATGGCTCTCCTCTAAGAATATCCACCTCAAGGTACCATCTCCTATACTGGCACCTAAGTTCCTGGGTCCCTTCCCTATTTGCGAACAAATCAATCCCGTGGCATACCGGCTCTAACTACCACCCAGTATGAAGATTCCCAATGTCCTTGATGTGTCCCTCTTAAAACCATTTATTTCCAGTCACTTCTTTCTGGATCAGACTCGTAAACCGGATCCCATTACTGTACAAAATAACGAGGAATATGAAGTTCACTCTCTTTTGGATTCTCGCCTATCCAGGGGTCAGCTCCAGTTCTTGGTGCAGTGGAAGGGCTTTGGCCCTGATGAGAGATCCTGGGTACCTTCAAAGGACATTCATGCCCCGGCCCTTCTTAAGTCCTTCAGGAAAAAGTTTCCAGAGAAACCGTTCTTGGATCGTCCTGAGGCCGTTCCTGAAGATGGAGGTACTGTTAGGAATCGGCGTTCTCCACGCTCCCCACACAAAGCACCCCCTTGTCACAGGGAGTCCCTGGCCACACAAAACAAACCTGCCTTACTGGCCTCCACGGCTCCTCGCCCCTGCCGCCGTCGCGGGATCACTCCCCTCGGTGATTCCTCTGCTCAGCGCCGGGCACTCCCACGTCCTCCTGCACGCACACCTGCACGCACACCTGCACCATCCACTGGCTCGGTTCACGCGCGTACACGAGTTACGGAGCACGCTCAGTCTGCACACTCTTCTTCCCGTCCCCCGGACCTCAGGCTCCGCCTCCGCACACTGCACAGGCATACTCAGGTTACCAACAAGACTCACCTGTCCTGTTATGCCTGCACCAATCTGCAGTGTCTCCCTGTAGCTCTTCCTGTCCCGCCTCCGTTCCTATTTGGACCTTCCTGCTTTATCTAGCTCCTCTCTGCTTTCAGTCTTTGCTCGACATAGTCTGTGTATGGAAGTACTTCTGGATTCTCTCAGTGTTTTCACAGGTTCTGACGCGGCTCGTACGACTACCCCCTCTGGCTCTCTATCTCGGCATTCCTTGGACAACGCTCACTCTGGCAACCCCTTGAACACGGCTTGGACAACGACCTATCTCCACTCTCCACTCCCTGACTTCGGCGAGGCATCCTTCACTCTATCTCTACAACTGGTACCGGCAAGTATTGTCCACCTTACTACACCTGGCCTGGCAATGCTTCATACCACACTCCGGACACGCTCCCTTTGCTGCGGGTGCGTGTATTACCACTTCCCCCTTCAGCTCAGGGGACGGGTCTGGTCTGCGGGCAGCACCGGCGTAACAACGACCAAAAGGAAAGATGGGAGGATGAAATCAGAAAATGTGTTGAAGCAATAAGGAGAAGAGGTTTGCAAATGCAGTTCCTGGAAGATCATTGGGGCGGCCTTCATCAGTAGTGGGTCAGCAAGAACTGAAGATGGTTAATAACATTATGAGAGAAGACTAGAAGTGACTGTAATTGGTATGTGCATCTTTATATGCCTAAATAACTATAGTTTGCATATATACACATCAAAATTCTTTGTTTTGATTCCTGAATTGCTAAAGGATTCATAAATAAATGCAAAGGTAGAATACTTTGCTTACGCATTTAAACCCCAAATACCCTTTGATAAGCTAAACCATAATTGAAAATTAAGCAGAAAAAAATGGAGAGTGAACTCCTGAGCTCCAATGCTAAACAATCACATATAATATGCAATCACTGTCCAGGTGTAACTAGGATTGGAGTCTCCAGCAGGTATAAATAAGAAAAAGTATATGGTGAGATATAGGGTGGTTATATAGGTATAAAACAAACCAGTCGGGGGTTAATAAGCAAATGTGGACCGGGGGCACAGGGAAATGCAACCACCGTGACATATGCTGTGGCCCATAAAAGTCCCAATAATGCTAACCTTACCCGACTGGTATCCGAACCAACCCCTGGAGCCAAGTAGTATGCTGAAGTGGTGTCCCGTATTGAACCATGCACGGCTGCCAGGTACACAATAGCTGTAGATCCCACGTGTACGGCGTTCTTGCAGGACACACCGGTAGAAGGTATCGCTGCACCGCTATCTGGCTTGCGAGCCCGCCCCTCCGCTCACCGGTGTTGTTGGAACAGGAGCTGCGTCTCTGCAACCAGCCGCGCCGATCTGGGAACCCACGTGATGGTGCGTATGCACGCACAGGTCGTCCTCGAGCCGCATCCAGAAGGCAATCAGCTGTGTGGAGACCGGGGAGCCAGTGTGCGATGCCTTGCCGCGTGAGTCAGCTGGATACCGCCCCCTCCGTGGATGAAGTAAATCACCTGCTACCGATAGAGACTCCTGTGTGCTCCATTCGTATAACGTAGCATAGGAGATAGAAAGGAAGGAATGGTCACTACTTCCTAGTAAACCAAAGCAAGTTGTTGATGAATAAAAAGTTCTTTATTACAAAAAGCTGGACATCATGCAAACAACTCTTGAGAGTTGTTTGCATGATGTCCAGCTTTTTGTAATAAAGAACTTTTTATTCATCAACAACTTGCTTTGGTTTACTAGGAAGTAGTGACCATTCCTTCCTTTCTATCTCCTATAATTGAAAATTAGATTGTAAGCTCTTTGGTACAGGGACTCCTTTCTCCCAACGTTTCATTAATGTTTTGATGCACCTATGCCATCTGTATTATTATATTCTCTCTATTGTAACAGTATTGTAATGTTTGCAAACGCTGTAGCAGGTTGGAGCTATAAAAATTTAAAAAACGTACGTGCATACATAAGTAATATTACATTTCTCCTAAAGATAAATAATAGGATAAGTTATTCCTTTCAATAAACAATAATGTAATTGTTTCTAACCCTTCAGTAAACCTCCAGTCATATTGGCAATGAATTATATGGTGGGGATTTATTAATGTTAATGTGTCCTTTATTCTCTTCATCTACTCAGAGATTCAGAACACCTTTATTAAACAAGGAGCACAGAAGCAACACAGCTACTAAGATATTTGTCTCACGTCTGCAAAAATGAATAAGCTCTAAGTTGACATTCACCCACTGTGCAATTGATTGACCCTGCTGCATTAATGCCAGCTTGGCTTTGTTCATATGTGATGGTAAATGAACGTGCAAAATGTCAGGGGTATGAAACAGCAGAGTAATTCCTATCTTATGCATCTCGTTTACCTTGGGGAGCTGCCAGTAGTACAACTGGCATCCGAACCAGGGTATCAACATTATAGTGCATGTGTTCTATTAATGTCCATTGTCAATTTAAACCACATGGCGTAAAGGTGAATGAAAATGAAACATTTTTATTAAGTGACCTCACCTTTTTTACTTTCAAAGCCTCTGTCTAATAATTTGTCTACAGTAATCATGAACAATATTATAAATTGCTACTTACAGTATATATTTTACTCATTTGTAATTGATACGTCACCATCTTTTTTGTTTCCATATTACAGAGTTTATTCAGACTACAGGAAGAGCCAATTAGTATCAGTATTTTTTTTTACCATCTTGTATAAATTCTGTTTTTAAGCAATGGATTCATTTGTGATCTTGAATGCATATTGGTGTATTCATTGTACTGTATATTAACTGTTATCACTTGTTAACAGTTATTAGTGAATATCCTTTAATGAGTGATGCACAGTATATGACTATTGAATGATTATAACCCTTTTGCATCATTGTGCAATGTTTACAGATATGCATGCAGTATTAAGAGTTCATTTGTGCTTCTTTTCTCCCTTTCATAAACTGTGGCTATGGGCCTCATGCAGTAAGCCCCGATAAGGCTTTTTCGGCATTTTATAGCCGTTTTTTGCCCTCCTGATTCAGTAAGCCCCGATAAGTGGGAATTATCGGCAACTTTTCTTCCGAAAAAAAATTTTTCGCCACCCGGCTGCCGATAAGCCAATTATCGGGACTTTTTTTTCCCGCCTGAATTCAGTAAGCCCCGATCAGCTTTTTGGTGCTGATCGGCAGGCCAGATTGGAGATTTTATGGCCAATCCAGCCCGCCAACTAAAGTTGGCAACTTGCTGAAGGAGAAGCATCGGCAAGGGCGACACTTAGAAAAAATCAGCCCTTTTTCCTGCCTGTGATTGATGCCGGGGGTCTCCGGAGCTGATACCCGCACCGGAGCCCCCCGGCATGCATCCGAGGCAGGAAAAAGGCATTTAAAAGCCACTTCATTACTTTAGCGGCTAACCGCTAAGGCAATGAAGGGGTTAACCCACCGTGCCAGCGTTATTGTGGGTAGCGGGGATGGGTGAGGGGGGTATTTGGCCCTGGGTGTGAGTTTAGGACTTGCGGGGGGGATGCGGGGGCACTTAACCCCTTCACGACCGTAGCGGTTAATACCGCTACGGTCCTGAAGGGGTTAAGGCCTCCCGCTACCCACCCGCAAGCCCTAAACAACCACCGTTGGGGCTAATGCCCCCTTCACACACCCCCACTACCCACAATAATAAAAAAAACACACCCCAGCCCCACAATAACGAATTAAATAAATAATTAAATAATTATATATATATATATATATATATATATATATATATATATATATATATATATATATACCCAACAACACCTATACCCCACTAACATACAGTATAGTAATGGGCAGAATGACTATTATCCACAAATGGATAATAGTGCAGTTGTCCATTTACAATACATACACAACAATAAAGACTTTAAATACATATAGCACTCACCCATGTCCCACTGCCACGATGAAGGCCATCCTCATCTTCATCCTGCCCATGCCCCATCCGCTTCTGCAAAACAAACACAAGAATTACAACATCCAAATTAATGTCCCCTAACCCCTTAATCACCATAGCGGTTATTAACCGCTACAGTTATTAAGGGGTTAAGCCACCATCACCCACATACCCTCCCCCACAAAGCCCCCCAACCACCCTCACCCAATACCCACAGGGGAGTCCTACCAAATACCCTTGGGCCTAATACCCCCTCCCCCAGCACATACAGTACAATAATGTGCCAAATAACTATTATCCACATAGGGATAATACATTATTTGGCCATTATTAAACACATTCAATAACGTTAAAATGTAAAGAAAATTGTACTAACCTCATCAATAAGAAGTCTCCGTCGCCAGCATCATCCTTGGGGTCCGTTGCCAACATTAGAAATAGCCACAACATTTCAATATCATTAACATAACACTGAACCCCTTAATCACCTTATTGGGTACTAACCTGAAAGGTAATTAAGGGGTGAAGCCATCCTGCAATGGCTACAACAGTTATGCATAACATCCTCAGTGAAATTAAAACCAATTGCCTAACCAAATTCCATTTAATCATTCAATCTGTAGGCTCACATGCCTCATAAAACATTGCATTTACAGTGTATACATGTAGCATAACATGTAAACTGCATGTACACGCTGCAAATCAATGTTAACAATACAATAATGCCACTCAAATCGCCATACATCACAAGTATATTATTTAATACAATAAACTCACCATCAATGAATTACCACACATCAATTACATCCCTAAACAATTAAAATACCATCCATACCAATTACACAATGAACTAAATCTATCCTAACAGAGAACAACTTCAAAACATAGTCAAAAGTACACCAACAATTACAATATACTAAAGCAAGGCTTTCCATATCCTACTGTACGGCCTGGAAGCCCAAAACTTACATCTGTCTAAAAATAAAATACATTTAGCACACATCAATGCATAGCCACAATGATTAACAATACAGAATTAGAAGCTTTAACAACACTATCATTTCTTACCCTGTATATATATCTGTACACATACATACAGACATACATACAGTGGGAAGAAATGATATGCATTGTAAAAAATGAAAACATGAAAAAGCAACACAAAAAACAGTTACATTAAGTACATTTCTTTATTTAACTTACCATTACTTGCCCCCACCGACTCCCGTTGATCAGCTTACTCACGAACCAATCCACGACACCATCCAGGAACAAATCCACGAACCAAACCAGGAACCAATCCAAGAACAAGTGCAGGAACCAATCCAGGAAGCAAGCCACGAAGAAATCCAAGAAACAATCCACGACACGATCCAGGAACAGGAACCCATAAAAGAAAAAAACATAACAAATTAAACATTAAAATAATAAAACATGACAATCAAGGGTTGTACTAGTTTTATTCTTAGTGAATCTGTATTACAATACCTTGTTCCGGGGTCTTCTTGACGTCCGGTGCCACGCCCTGGTCTTCAATCTTCAGGAGGAGGTCCTTCCTCCTCGGCGTTTGGCTTCAAAATGAGACGACATAGGCTTTTATAGGCCTATGACGTCACATTTGTCGTCATATGGTTCCCACGGCCCTGATTGGGCCGTGAAAACCATGTGTTTTGGCCGATGTAAAAAAATTGATGACGTCACTTAAAGGCAATGCCAGCACAGCCAATCAGAATGGCTTTGCTGCTATTGCCTTTAAGAAAACGTCATGAAATGACACATGGCCGGACTCACATGGTACTTGAACCAATCAGAGTAGGGATGGAGTTCCCACGCTCTGATTGGCTGGCTTACCATGTGAGTCCGGCCATGTGTCATTTCATGACGTTTTCTTAAAGGCAATAGCAGCAAAGCCATTCTGATTGGCTGTGCTGGCATTGCCTTTAAGTGACGTCATCAATTTTTTTACATCGGCCAAAACACATGGTTTTCACGGCCCAATCAGGGCCGTGGGAACCATATGACGACAAATGTGACGTCATAGGCCTATAAAAGCCTATGTCGTCTCATTTTGAAGGCAGATGCCGAGGAGGACGGACCTCCTCCTGAAGATTGAAGACCAGGGCGTGGCACCGGACGTCAAGAAGACCCCGGAACAAGGTATTGTAATACAGATTCACTAAGAATAAAACTAGTACAACCCTTGATTGTCATGTTTTATTATTTTAATGTTTAATTTGTTATGTTTTTTTTCTTTTATGGGTTCCTGTTCCTGGATCGTGTCGTGGATTGTTTCTTGGATTTCTTCGTGGCTTGCTTCCTGGATTGGTTCCTGCACTTGTTCTTGGATTGGTTCCTGGTTTGGTTCGTGGATTTGTTCCTGGATGGTGTCGTGGATGGTGTCGTGGATTGGTTCGTGAGTAAGCTGATCAACGGGAGTCGGTGGGGGCAAGTAATGGTAAGTTAAATAAAGAAATGTACTTAATGTAACTGTTTTTTGTGTTGCTTTTTCATGTTTTCATTTTTTACAATGCATATCATTTCTTCCCACTGTATGTATGTCTGTATGTATGTGTACAGATATATATACAGGGTAAGAAATGATAGTGTTGTTAAAGCTTCTAATTCTGTATTGTTAATCATTGTGGCTATGCATTGATGTGTGCTAAATGTATTTTATTTTTAGACAGATGTAAGTTTTGGGCTTCCAGGCCGTACAGTAGGATATGGAAAGCCTTGCTTTATTATATTGTAATTGTTGGTGTACTTTTGACTATGTTTTGAAGTTGTTCTCTGTTAGGATAGCTTTAGTTCATTGTGTAATTGGTATGGATGGTATTTTAATTGTTTAGGGATGTAATTGATGTGTGGTAATTCATTGATGGTGAGTTTATTGTATTAAATAATATACTTCTTGTGATGTATGGCGATTTGAGTGGCATTATTGTATTGTTAACATTGATTTGCAGCGTGTACATGCAGTTTACATGTTATGCTACATGTATACACTGTAAATGCAATGTTTTATGAGGCATGTGTGCCTACAGATTGAATGATTAAATGGAATTTGGTTAGGCAATTGTTTTTTATTTCACTGAGGATGTTATGCATAACTGTTGTAGGCATTGCAGGATGGCTTCACCCCTTAATTACCTTTCAGGTTAGTACCCGATAAGGTGATTAAGGGGTTCAGTGTTATGTTAATGATATTGAAATGTTGTGGCTATTTCTAATGTTGGCAACGGACCCCAAGGATGATGCTGGCGACGGAGACTTCTTATTGATGAGGTTAGTACAATTTTCTTTACATTTTAACGTTATTGAATGTGTTTAATAATGGCCAAATAATGTATTATCCCTATGTGGATAATAGTTATTTGGCACATTATTGTACTGTATGTGCTGGGGGAGGGGGTATTAGGCCCAAGGGTATTTGGTAGGACTCCCCTGTGGGTATTGGGTGAGGGTGGTTGGGGGGCTTTGTGGGGGAGGGTATGTGGGTGATGGTGGCTTAACCCCTTAATAACTGTAGCGGTTAATAACCGCTATGGTGATTAAGGGGTTAGGGGACATTAATTTGGATGTTGTAATTCTTGTGTTTGTTTTGCAGAAGCGGATGGGGCATGGGCAGGATGAAGATGAGGATGGCCTTCATCGTGGCAGTGGGACATGGGTGAGTGCTATATGTATTTAAAGTCTTTATTGTTGTGTATGTATTGTAAATGGACAACTGCACTATTATCCATTTGTGGATAATAGTCATTCTGCCCATTACTATACTGTATGTTGTGTATTGATGCTATGTTTATTGGGGGCATTTGTCCCCAATAAACATGCTACTATGCGTTAACCCCTTCATTGCCTTAGCGGCTATCCGCTATGGTAATGAAGCAGCATTAATGTATTTTTAATAATACTGTGCGGAAGCAGGAGGCCCCCTGAGCTGAAGCGCATTTATTTGTGGCTCAGAGACCCCCTGCCTCCCGAGTTACAGGCCCCGGTTTGGGCCATCGGTTACAGTGTGGACGCCATGTTTATTGCGGGGACGCTATAAACATGGCGGCGACGCTGCCACCCGATGACACATACCGGGGCCTGTAACTCGGGAAGCAGGGGGTCCCTGCTCCACAAAGCAATGCGGTTCAGCTCAGGGGACCCCCTGCTCACTGTACAGTATAATTAAAAAGACATTCATGCTGCTTCATTACCGTTGCACATAGCCGCCAAGGTAAGGAACGAGTCTTTATTGATGTGTGTGTGTTTTATTTATACTGTACATGTGCAGAGGGTCTCCGGAGCAGAACAGCGTTGGTTTGAGGTCCGGGGACCCCCTGCCCCCCGAGATACAGGCCCCTTTATGGGGTGCCGGTATCCCTCTGGTTTGTTTACAGGTCGCGGTCACGTGATCGGGACCTTTAAACGCCGAGGGATACCGGCACCTCATAAAGGGGCCTGTATCTCGGGGGGTAGGGGGTCCCCGGACCTCAAACCAACGCGGTTCAGCTCCGAAGACCCCCTGCACATGTACACTATGAATAAAAGTTGTTTTTAAATACTTTTTTTGGTGCCGAAGTTTGCGCTGAGAGAGCGGCTTGTCTCTCTCAGCTGCAAACATCTATCGGCACCAAAGGCTTATCGGGAGCCTTATTGGGAGCCAGGCTGTATCGCCACAGCTCATCGGCAGCTTTGCTTTCGCAGTGCTTCAGCAGGGATCGGAAGGATTCGGCCCTTACTGAATACTGCG
This sequence comes from Ascaphus truei, assembly GCF_040206685.1. Classification (NCBI taxonomy): domain Eukaryota; kingdom Metazoa; phylum Chordata; class Amphibia; order Anura; family Ascaphidae; genus Ascaphus; species Ascaphus truei. The sequence continues at coordinate 18,072,024 of NC_134501.1, forward strand.
AGGGCAAATCGCCCAAAAAAAACATTTTCGCAATTAGTGCCGAAAATTTTGTATCGGGGCTTACTGCATGAGGCCCTATGTTCTTAAAATGTCACAGTGGCCATACAGTAGCTAAAAGTGTGACATTATTGCTGTGCAGAATACATTGAGTGACAAAGTCTGGGACAGGCAGCACGCCACACTTTCTGAGAAAAGGTAAACAAAAACTGTACTATGCTATACTTAAAAGTGACGCACAATGTGTCACTTTAACTTTGCAACATGGAAGATATACCAATACCCTATATTATTATCAATTATCTATCATTTCTGTCCAATTCCAAGAGTTCAATCAAATGAATACTCCCATGACATATATTTTAGATACTTAATGGATAGAGTTGTGAATTATCCATACAAACTAATGTTCTGAACTGTGTTACTATCTTAATGATTTGATCTATCTACAGGATTATCAGACTATTCTGTTTAATATTGGCAAAGCAGCAAATATTGAGCAGTAAAAAAAACTATTAAAATCCATATATTGTTTAGTGTTTACAGCTATATCTCTGTGTCGCCACTGATGAAATAAACACATTTTAGGAGAAAAATTCATAGGAAAAGGGGGGGATTTGAGTGAAGAAAGGGGTAGAGATATAGAAAATGGGAAAGTGAGGGAGAAAGAAATAGAGGATAAAAGGTTGATATTCATCAAGCTGCAATACAGGGTACACACTTCCATCCAGCGGTAACCACCATTCCATTTAAGGACTGTTACCGCTGCATCGAAGTGTGATCATCCGCATCATAGTTTGATGAATCCTGGCCAAGCTAAGTGAAACGTAGACAACTGGATTAACAGAGGGTTTTACAGGTGGAAACCAGAACACAGCAGGATAACCATTTTAATGTACAATTCTAATACTGCATTTTGTATTGTAACATAGCACAGTAGTTCTCTGCATTTTGTATTGTAACATAGCACAGTAGTTCTCTGCATTTTGTATTGTAACATAGCACAGTAGTTCTCTGCATTTTTATGAGCACTAAAATCCCAAAAATGCGTCCACTATAAAAACACTAGTTGGGTTTCGGTAATAAAATAATAACACAGCATCTACACATACCGGCACTGTATCTTTCAAGGACTTTTCTGCTGAAATCCTCAGATGCACTTTACAAGTTACAGACACTTCACATGATCTGACAGCAAAGGGCACCTAGCAGCTTAGACCAGGGGTGCTCAATTCAAATCCTCAAGACCCCCCAACCGGTTATGTTATAAGGATATCCCTGCTTCAGCACAAGTGGCTCAATAAGACCTTTGACTAAGTCTTTGACTGAGCCATTGATTGAGGCACCTGTGCTGAAGCAGGGATATTCTGCAAACCTGACCTGTAAGGGGTTATTGAGGACTGGAGTTGAGCACCCCTGGTTTAGACCACCTACTTAATGGACAAATGATTTTACTGGCGTCACTGCTCTGCATTCAAGTTTCACACACACTTTCTGGAAATACTGCAGCGTAACAATCACTGTGACATGTCCTAACTCAGCCAGCTTTAGTTGCCATGAAATGGCAGGTAAAAGAGAACATGGGACAGATAGAGATATTACCTGTCTAAGCTGAAACTACTTTCCTATTAAACTATTAGTGTTTCCCAATTTCATTGTGCCCCATTGTATCCAATGTCCCCCCCCCCCTGAGCTATAGTTAATAATGTTCCATGGGGAATATACTGTCTCTTACTCAGTATAACCTACTCATGTCTGGTGTTTGGAGAGAATATTGCAGATCTGGCTCCCTTGCCGTGCTCAGACAGGACTGTTGTACAGCACCTCTGTGCCGATTGCTGTGCTACAGTATTTGACAATAGCCTAAAGGTTTCTAAATCAATTCTTAAGTTCAGCTGTTAAAAAGAACACACCTGTGAGGTCTTGAAAGTTCATGTGCTAACTTCAGCTGTGAATTACTGCACCTGGAATACTTTCTGTTCCTTGACAATCCGTTCATGTAAAACAGCTCTATGCTGTAGGGCAATATTCCGCGTGATTAGTAGGTAAAATAAAGATTCCTACATCTGTGGTACTTTTTTTTTATGGGCCATTATGGTTTTGGCTTTTTTTTTTTATAGTTCCTATTTATGGTGGGCCATCAGACCTGTTTGAATTAGTTCCTGATGGTCCTAAACCTGGATTCAGATGGGGCTCCTCTACATGGATGGGATAAGTGATTTTAAATAATTTCTTTAACCCTTTGGTGCATACCTAGACTCTCCCTGAGAGGACCTATGTAACCTCACTGACAATCCAGGGTTTATATATATATATATATATTGTTTTGTTAGGACCTGCTACGGTCATGCCTTGAAAGTGGCAGCATGCTTAAGACGCTTTGGCAAAAGGGTTAAACTAAATGACCTTTTTTCAAGAGAATATATAAGTATTGCACTGTGTATTTTTGTCACATTGGAAGTAGCTTTGGGCATCTTTGTATGTTTTTTGTTGTAATCCAGGGTTTATATACACATTTATATATAGAGAAAGGGAGAACGAGATAAATATATATATATATATACTGTATAAATATATGCAGACCTGTCTAAGACATGCAAATGAGCACATAATAATATTTCCATTTGCTATATGCTTTGCGGTGGAGGGTTTTGTTATCACTTATTTTACCCACCATAACTAACTAATGTGTGGTGGATGCCTGTGCAAGGCTTCAAATTGCAAAGCCAGTATAACCAGCCTCACACTGATGAGACCCAAAAGGTCAAAACAGCTGTCTGTGAGTAGGTTTACTGACTCTGAATCTTAACCCAGGTTGTACTGAAAAGCTGTGCAATGCAGCAAGCATAATTAAGGGGTCCATGTCAAAATGGATTTGAAGCAAAAGGTGGCACTTTGTGCTCATTTGCATGTCATTTCCCAGAATCCTTTGCTGCAGTGGAAGCACTGTATGCTAGGTGATAATGGTGAAAGGCAGGGTTACATGCGCTTGCAGGCAGCTACTGGGACCGGCCACGTTGAGGGGTGGATCTTGCTCCTGCAGCGCACGCCGTAGCGAGCGCAGCAGTAGATACTGGGACCGAGGCTTTAATCCGTGACTAGATGGTGACTTGGGCTTCTAAAGGGTTTGCACATTACTGTACAACATGTGTACTTTTATCATGTGGTGTAGGGTTAAGAGTAACGCCACGTTATTTAGGATAACATAGCATTATACTAATATAACACGACGTTACACCAATAAACCTATTAACTTCATCATTTCTTTGAAGATACCATGCTAAGTCACAAAATCTGATGTAGGAATCATGATGATGTGTTTGCCGATTTAATATCAGTGTCAAGGTGCACTAATGTCACACCCCTCTGTTTCTTTGCAGCGTTACTTCCTCTGAGGCAGTATTCCGAGCAATACGGGCACGGTGCTCAACTCCAGTCCTCAAGACCCCCCAACTGGTCAGTTTATAAGGATATCCCAGCATCAGCACTGGTGGCTCAATCAGTGGCTCAGTCCACTGATTGAGCAACCTGTGCTGAAGCAGGGACTGATTGAGCTACCTGTGCTGAAGCAGGGATATCCTTATAACCTGACCCGTTGGGAGTCTTGAGGACTGGAGTTGAACACCCCTGCAATACGAGAATGGCAGCACGAGGCACAACAAGTCTCTGGGATCATGCAGATATCAGCAAACAAAATGCATGAAAGGTACCACGTTTGATCTACAGTAAAAACCACAACAATTATTTGAATTGATAAAGTAGGTGCTCAACATAGAATTAAAATCCCAGATTTCTTACTGGAAGATAATAAAAATGGCAACACAACTGCTTTAATAACCACAGTGAGTACTGCAGCTGCTTCCTCAATTTGTTCATACTGTATAACTCTTTTTATAGAGTGAGTGTATATTTTTGATCTCTCTCTCGTACATGCCTGACATGCCATAACAATGTATGTACAGTATGTATAACTATATATAGCACCATCCAGGTACATAGCGCTTCACAGCAGTAATACACGTGACATAATAATATAGCACATAATGGGAACAAGCGCTTCAGACATAAAACGAGAGGAAAGGGAGTCCCTGCCCCGAAGAACTTACAATCTAAGTGGTAAGTGGGGAGAACTTACATAGACAGTAGGAGGGTGTTAAGGAAATTGCGTCTGCAATGGGCCACGGTCAGTGCACATGAAATGTACAGTATCAGCCAGCTGAGCTACCCAATATTATGTTCCTGTGGATTCAGTTATTTTCTAATGCTTCATTAAAGAACAATATTTATTTTTATCTCCTAACAATTGTAAGTATTTTATGTGCTGAGATTGCCTCTGGTGTACAATAAATATCAACATATTAGCCAGAAATCAGAAATATATTTATTTAGAAAATGTATCTTAAAGTGCTAATTCCTCAACTTTCATTTTTTTTTTCATTCTTGAACAATTTGGGACTACTGCAAATATTAGGAAATAATTAGCTTGAACTGCATGCATTCTTGCTCATTTATATTTTTCATTGGTAATTACTTTGGTATTGTCAACAGTAAAACCTTTTACAGTGTGAAAAAGCACATTAAGTACAGTAAATTAGCTTGAAGCCTGTTACATTATGAAGAGGATGAACAAAATATATACTCATAAAAAATATGCTGTTTTTCCACAGTTGAAACGTTAATTTGTAGAAATATAATAGTAATCCATGAGTTCTATGTATAAATTGATTTTTGATGCCTTAATGCTATTCAAAGGAAATGTTGGCATTGTGCTAAAGTTGCTATTAAAGCAATTAGCATTATGGTGCATTATTAAAGTTAATTGTTTAAGGCTTACTGTTAAGGTGAAAGCAGCTCTTTGACTTTTCGTTTTGAAAAATCTGAACTTTAGATAATTGTGTATATAATTACCAGCCTATTCCTATCGAAGACAATTAACTTTAGACAATTCTATGAACATGGCAAAACTTTAAAGTGACCTTTTAGACTATATAGCAGTTATCCAACCTTGTCTATTGTGTATGGCCACTAATGGTTTAAACATCCTACTGTGTAAAAAAAACACTTAAGGGCACAGCCACAAGCCTCGCATATGTTCCCCAAAAGGGTCTTCGTGCATTTTTAGAATTGTGTGTATTCAAATGGTCTGTGCGGTGAAGCGCACTTTGTAACAGATTTACATGGACAGGTTTTAATGTGCTCTATGGCTCAGAACCAGTTAGTACATTTCAGGCCTATTCTAATGTGCGGCACTGCCCACCTCGTAGAGCTCGGCTTGGAATAAGAAAATCCAGAGCCAAAGAAAAATACATTGAAAGGCTTTCTTCATTACCTTCATTATTTTTAATGGTGAAGTTTGGATTGTTGGCCATTTCAGGTAGAAGGCTATAAAAGAAAAAGTGTCCATTCCTTGGATCATCCTTGTCAATAGCACTAACTGTTTGAATGATCTGCAACAAAAGCACAATCACAGTATGGCTCAGTAGATAATATGGTCAACGGAATGGTACCAAGTGAAGAGAAAAACATTTGGTAATGATGTCTGTGCATACGCAAAATCATTCAGATACAAACAAGTTGAAAAGATAATAAAGAGCGCTACTGATATACAGTATAATTGTGGACAACAAGAGGTAAACTGAGTACCGTGATATTAATTAATACCAAGTCCCAAGAACCCACACTAGAACAAAGTGTTTATAGTGTATTAATTGAGTACATAACCTTAAAGGCAGGTAAATTAGAAGAGCGTCTGCAGCTGTTAACAGGGGGGGGGTGGCTCAGCATCCCTTGACACTAAAAGAGAAAAATGACAAAAAAGACACAGCGCAAACCGCTCATAGTGAAATAAATGTTAAATTGTAGTAAAGTTAAAATATTAAGAACGGGTGAGTATTTTGCGTACATCAGATAAGATGATTAAGGTCATATCATGTAACGAGACATGGGTTACCAGAAAGCGAATATCTGGCTGGTCAGGAACTAAGTCGCCGTCTATGTGCCCTCCGGTGGTCTTCAAAGGCTTAGATCTCCTAAAGGTAGGTGGCCCCTCTGACGATGGCACTATAAATCCTCCTAGGAATCAGTGTCTCGACAGATGGATTCTCCCAGAATGAAAACCGGGTGCGGAGTACGGTAACACCGCAGGTAAGTGTCTCAGGTGTTTAGTATAGAGAATGTCTCAGATGTTTGGTATGGAGAAATCTCCCTTCACCGCTCGTTTCAAAGTTCGAACACAGTTTTTATGCGATAATCCACAAAATGGCAAAATAGCAGCACTTAGAAAGACCAAGGTGGGTTTACCAACACAGATTTCCAAGCACTGCAATATATACGATAATCGAAACTTTGAGCACACACCGGTGGACTAATGCAATGAATCGTGACGATTTTAACATTTGAGATTTGCCATTCTTTGAGCCCTCGATATTTGCAGCTCTAGCACTGTGTGTTTCTTTTGTTTTGTGGCTCGGTATACGTCACTGTTCCAAGCCGCTATTAGACGGCGCTTATAAAGTGTCGTCACGATTCATTGCATTAGTCCACCAGTGTGTGCTCAAAGTTTCAATTTGCGCATATATGGCAGTGCTAGAAGATCTGTGTTGGTACACCCACCTTGGTCTTTCTTATTGCAGCTATTTTGCCATCTTGCGGATTACCACATACGAACTGTGTTCGAACTTTGAAACGAGTGGTGAAGGGAGATTTCTCCATACCAAACATCTGAGACATTCTCTATACTAAACACCTGAGACACTTACCTGCGGTGTTACCGTACTCCGCACCCGGTATTCATTCTGGGAGAATCCATCTGACGAGACGCTGATTCCTAGGAGGATTTATAGTGCCATCGTGAGAGGGACCACCTACGTTTAGGAGATCTAAGCCTATGAAGACCACTGGAGGGCACGTAGACGCGACTTCGTTCCTGACCAGCCATACATTCGGTGTCCGGTAACCCATGTCTCGTTATATGATATGTCCTTAATCATCTTCTGATGTACGCAGAATACTCACCCGTTCTTAATATTTTTACTTTACTAAAATGTATTTCACTATGAGCGGTTTGCGCGGTGTCTATTTTGTCACAAATAAGTTGAAGCCTGTTAATCGGATCAAATTAACCGTCTGAGAGTCAGAGCTACAGGATACAAATACAGAAGAAGAAATGAAAGAATGTTTATGAACCTCATTGGCAGTTCACTGCTCACGCCTCTGGCTTGTTAACGCTGTAGCTGCCAGAAGAGCAATGCATTGTGGGGTAATGGGGGTCACCAAACGTATGTCTTTTCAAATCAAGACGGGAGACCCGGTGAATTAAATCAGTTAGATTTATTGTTTTTCATAAAAAAGCTGAAACAAACTTGAACACCTTAATACAGTACATTAGTTCTGACACCTAGGCTGTCAATTTTCCCTGGCTTGGGAAGATTTAAGCATCAATCAAATTAATGGGGCTGCAATCTTTTAGAACAAGGGAAGGCATTTTCACAGCACACTGAATAGGTGCCTTACTGCAAAAATCAACTGAAGATCATGAGATCCTGTGTGTTAATAGTGCTCTTAATTGGTGAAACTCTCACTGGAAAATAATTCTAGCATACAGTATTTTTCCAGTACTTTTTTCTGTTGTAACTTTGTGAAGTGAGTGCAAATCCAGCAGCAATGTGTATAAATCCACAGAGAACATTTCTGCATATTGTCCACGTTGACACAATTATTGACAAAATAACATTTATTTTGAGTAACCTTTCAGCATTACTCTGTTCCTTTCTGGGGTGTAATGCAGGTAGTCTGAAAGCTTACATATGAAACATGATATGGCCTCGAAAAGTACCATCTTTACCTAGCCATTCATTGATTTTTCTCTTGACAAATTGTATTTTCTCCTGGTTAACAGGGTATTCCTCTTCTCCATTGAATTTCAATGAAGACTACTATGCGTTGTCTAAATGTATGAAACAAACGGTATGAATCAGCTAAGCCTCTGTAAATGTCACTTGTAGCCTTCATAGATATAGAAAATGTAAGCCAAGGATTAGAAATTCTCAGGGCACCTGCAAGAAGTGTGCTCTGTATGCAGTATTATTCCCTCACACCAAGAGGATATACCATGGGAGGCCAACTCCAGTTCTCGAGAACCACCAACAGGTCAAGTTTTAAGGATATCCCTGCTGCAGCAAAGTCAAAGACTGAGCCACTGATTAAGCCACTTGTGCTGAAGCAGGGACTAACCGGACTTGTTGGTAGCTCTTGAGGAGTGATGTTGGCCACCCCTAGGTTAAACTTTTTCTAAGTATTAATGAAAACTAAGCAACAGTTGAATAGATCACATAAGCAAAAAAATATTCTACCTTGATAACAGTAATATAAATAAAATGTCAATGGATCCAGTGATCAAGGATTGCTGTACATACGATGGAACGTGGAGACATTGTATTTACCTGTCCAGGTTTTCCGTTTTCACACAGAAAAGCGTCATAGTCTGTTGCAAATTCCGGCGCGTTATCATTAACGTCAAGAACTTTAATAGCAACAGGCACGCGGGATATCTGACTGTGATTTCCTACAAGAAGAAACAAGTGAAATGTTAAACCAAATGCATGGCGCGGTGTCTATTTAAATGAATTACTTGTTCTATCCTATTTAACTGTGTTAATAGAAATGCATTAGCCACAAAATATCTGGAGTCAAACTCAAGGAAGAAATGAGCCAGCGATTCAGACAATATGCATACATCTTTTTTAGGAGCGACATTCATTAGGGATTGGCTTGATGAAGCCCTTCCAGGAATAAATAAGACAGTTTTACACTGATGATGTTTACTTTTTTTTTATACTGATACAATTCATTATGCGCCCAACATTGTTTTAAAAAGTAGGATTTATTTCCTTGTTTATCTTTGGCACACCGCACAAATTCCATGTGATTAGTTGTTTTGACTTAAGATCTATTATATTAGCATTACAAATCCGATTAATGCATAAGTGCATGTTGTAAGAGATTAAAAGGTGACATTTCAAAGGGGAATACGGCATGCTTCTTCACATTTGCCTTTACCAATACTAAAATGAGAAACAGAACATGAAAAGTAAATGTATTTATTGAGTAAATACCATCTTTTGACCGTTTCAGTTGTAGACTATTTTCCATGCAAAAAAAAAATCCTTTCAGACGATTTCACCACAAATACTCCAATTTGTTTCATATAGCTTAACACCTAAATAGTGACCTTGTTCACTAAATTGGTAGACAATAATTTGCTAGTTTAGCAGTGTCCTATCCTGTCCCCGTTTTAACAGTATGATGGGAATTACTTTGACATTCAGTGGTGACCTTCAAATATATTTCCATTATATAGAGAAGTGTAGATATTTCAAAGTCAATCAGGCGTAAAGTCATGCACTTTAAACCCACTCTCAGTACCGTATTAGCCCCCTTTCACCTGCTCAGATCAGTTTCCAACTAGTACTCATCACTGTGCTGCTTGGAATGAAATAATGGGCTCTGCAACGGCTTCAGCACTATCACCACAAACAAAACCCACGCCAGGGGACTTCCAGGCCCACCAGTGAGTCTGAGCCTTATTTAAAACCCAAAACAACTTTTGGCTCATATTCTTTCAGATATTTAGAGATGTAGCAAGACAGACTGTCTTTGAGGCCACGGAGAAAAAATGCTGAGACTGGCGGCCCATCCGCGGCTATGACAGCAAGTCAGGATTAACCCTGCGGGGTTCGATGCTTTTGAATGGGACCCCCCCAGAGTTAATCCTTCCCTTGATGGGCCCTCTGCAGGGAGAGAATACCAATACTCACCTCTCAGATAAGCTGGACGGCTGTGCCCGGTCCCTCTCTCTGCAGCCACCTCTGCAGATTGCCCAAAAGAATTAACGCTGCAGGGTTGCATTCAGAAGCATGGGAACCACTCCGTGTTAATCCTTCTGGGCAGCTTACTGTCTTTGGGGCTGCGAGACCTGTAGCCACAGTGCTGCCGCACCGGCACAGGAAAATGTGACACCAAGCGCAGTAAGACTGGTTACATCTGTAACTTCAAAACATCATCATCCCTCTTCCTAACAAATTTCCCTTCTAACACTGGGATTTTAGCTCTAAATCTATCAAATACAGTATATCTTGTATAACTACGTCTAAACTATCTGTACTCACAGGTTCAACTGCTGATAACCAGAGATGTTATTTAGTTGATACATTACATGTAGAAACTGAAGTCAAGGTCATAGGTTCCTATTCCTGATAAGGCCCAACAATCATTTTAACCTTCTGAGGTCAATACAATGAATATATTGTAGGGTTTTAACAGCATTGCTGCTATTATTATTAATGATATACTTATCTGGAATGAACACTCAAGACAACTCCTCAGCTATGAAATTCTGTTTTCCAACATAGTTCATTCATTGCTGTTGCACTCAGATGATCTACTGGTGTATAGGGTTGGTTTTCTACAATACTACAATGAAGATGCTGTCAGAATTGTATTATGTTTAAAATAAATTCCTTATCTGAGCATTTGTCCTACTAATACTGGTATCACATGTGAATATTCTTTTTACTGCTATACTAAGGTTTAACTAGTAACGTGAAGTAATTGAAGGGATAATGCAGGGGTTGACCAACTCCAATATCAAGGGCCACCAACAGGTCAGGCTTTCAGGATATCCCTGCTTCAGCACAGGTGGCTCAATCAGTCCCTGCTTCAGCACAGGTGGCTCAATCAGTGGTTCATCCAACAACTGCCTCACCTGTACCGAAGCAGGGATATCCAGAAAACCTGACCTGTTGGTAGCCCGTGAGGACTGGAGTTTGCCACCCCAGGTTTAATGCCTGTTTAACCTTCTTAAGGCACAGGATGCACATAAACAAGTTACTTACATAGTCCCCCAAAATGTATAATGTAATGAACTGAATTCAAGGATTACATGCAGAGAATAATAAGTTAAATGCATTAGATGTTACTCATACGGAAATACATTTGCCGATTCAGAATGAGGAATAACCAGCAGAAGATAGAACTTGTTCACACTGTGTAGCTATAATTGCCTCAGGTTAAAGATCTGGTGTACACCAGTGTTGCTTTAATAGGGGGGAGATGTTACATAAAACGTTGAAATGTGTGTAACAGGTTTCCCCCCACCCTCTGGGAGATCACACTATTACAGGTGCCATGTGCTGGTTACCTGCTGGTTCACAGAAGCTCTGAGGTTCCACCATTGTTAGTGGGGAAGACAGGACAGTCTTTTGGGGTGACGGATGGTTCTTTCTCACTGGTGAGGCGCCTCCATCTCTTGCAGGCTCCAGGAGTGCTGGAGGCAATCCCTGCAGGAGAACTCTCTTCTTCTACCCCCCTTGATTGATTGCACTCTCAGGCAGGGTATATAAAAGAACTGGAACTTTATTCTTCAAACACAGAATACCTTTAACTGACTCTATTATATTTCTTCCTCCGGATTGTCCCTGGAGTCAACCAGGAGGCTTGAGGCCTCCAGAGCCTATCCTCTGCTCTTCCCTCACCCACTGGTGGGATGAGGGGCAGCTGTCCCACTCCTCTAAGGGAGGGGATAGAATGTAGTCAGAGCCCTGATTCTACACTCCTAGCAATCACTCTCTCTCATGGGAGAGCACTCCCTAAATTTCTCTGTGCAGCCCCTTAAGTACCCTGGGGGAGGGTCCCAGGTCTGAGCCACTGATTGGGCAGAACACAGAACCTAGGCCCACCTCTCCCTGTCACTCAAGGGGGCTGTTTACTGCAGGGGAAAACCTGCATTAGTCCTAAGACTGCCTGCACTGATACCAGGGCATACATGTTAGGCAGGCAGATTAGTAGCCAAAAAGAATTCATGGCTACATGTGTAAACCTAGTATGTTGATATTTGTGACTATTTAGTAGATGTTGCAGAACTGGACTACTCTATCACTAGTACAGTATTTTCTTTACGAGCTAGCTCAGGGGTGGCCAACTCCAGTCCTCAAGACCCACAAACAGGTCAGGTTTGAAGGATATCCCTGCTTCAGCACAGGTGGCTCAATCAGTGGCTCAGTCACAATGATGGAGCCACTGATTAAGCCACCTCCACTAAGTAGGTATATCCTCAATACCAGGCCTGTTGGTGGCCATTGACGACTGGAATTGGAAACCCCTGAGGTAGATTAACAAAAGGTCCATATAGCTATGTAAAAATGCTGCGTTATTTAAAAATAAAAATAAAAAAAACATGGAATTACAGTGATATTTCAAGGAATTGTTGCTGTGTTCACGAAGAATTATTTAATATAAATGGTTTGCGATGTGCAGATCATTTGCACACATGGAAAATGTGTTAACTGCGATAAATACAGCTAGCCATAACTCATTTAATGCGGCGTCAATCTGCGCTAACGATGTAATTGTGGGAGGGAGATATTACACTTTTCTACCATTGGGTTATGTACCAAGATTTCTTAGAAAACCATATTGCATTTCAGAGTAGATCCCAGAAGGATCAGAAAAGGCTCCCTCATATAAATGAAAGCCCTATTGCACCAAAGGATGTAACCCCTTCAGTGCCGGAAACTACCAATGCATTGCAAAGGAAGGTCTTTCGGCTACTAAATGGGTTAAAATATAGCATAAACACCCTACTAATAAAACATGCTGTATATGCCACTCTAAAGGGGTTAATATATTAATATTTTCTCCAATCTAATATATAATTTATTCCTAGCACCTATTCTAGGTTGGCTACTCTTATTTTGCTATGTCTGTAGGCACAATGGGCCTAACGCCAGCCTGGGGTGGGTGATAAAGACTGGCAATATTTTTTTGATGGCAGTACAACATCTCCAGGTATCAGAGTTTAGTCACTAGCGTGCAAATAAGTAATTTTGCGTTAACTTCTCATTTGCATATGATACGTTAAAAATAACGCTGACCTATTTCTGTGGTAAGAAGCCCTTTATAACTGCTCTCACGCTGCCGATATTGCTTTAGTGAATAGGTCGATAAATAAAATCGCCATTAAAAACCACTAACGACAATTTTTTCATTTATCCACCTTTAGTGAAGCCCGGCCTGTGTGTCAGCAGTGCAGTCAGGCAGCAAATAGCTCTTCAGATTGAGTAGTACAGAAATGTGATGTCTTACTTGGAGCAGCCTCTCTTTTGGAAGGTGACTGCTGGCTTTCTTACATGAAGCAGCTGCAATTTGGAAGCTAGTACCTATCAATTATGAACCTTGTCTCAAGGGCAAAATGATCTGCTGGATTATGATACTGCATGGATAGCAAGTGAATAAAGCTTTGTTCAACATGGTACATACTGTAAGTGTGTGTGTGTGTATACTGCATATATATAGCGTATATATATATATAGCAAATGGAAATATATAATCAAAAACAAATAGTCGGTACCGTTCTGTGGCTAACGAAATGCTTTTATTTGCGTGAGCTTTCGAGATACACTGATCTCTTCTTCGGTGATGTACCAATGGATTAAGTAAAACAATGTACTTTCAAACAGGGCAGCGTGGAATGTTTTCTGTGGGTGAAGACTAACCCTCCCCCCTGTGCAGTATGTGATTTATGAGTTAAGGTGTTAAATGGTCCCTGAATGCTTGCAATGTTAGAGTAAGCATGTATGTGTGTAAATCTTAATTTATAAAGCGCCCACAGTGTAAACAGCGCTTTACAAAATGTGTGTGTGGAGGGGGAGTGTATAACCATGGTGTGGGTAGGTGTTGAAATGTAAGAGGGTGTTGCATTTCTGTCCATGTGTGTGGTAACTATGTAGTCCCTATTGGTATAAAGGGATAGAATTACATTGTACATTTGTATGTGTAAGAGACAGGTGTGTGCATTCATACAGTGCAGTATTAATAGACATGGGCCTTAGCACTCGTGGGAAGAGAGTTCTCTTGTGTCAGGGTAGTGGCTCATGAAGCTGCGGTCTCGGTTTAGGCCACCGGTGAGTGTCCCGAACAGTTTCATACATTTGTATTCTTGCAACCTATCTTCCTAGGATATAAGAGCACAAAACGCTTCTATGGTGCAATAAAAGAGATTTATTTTACATTCAATGTAAAGGGTTAAACATTGTAAACTCACAATTTACTTCAATAATAAGAAGCATGTAAAGGCATAAAGGTCATTTAGCCTCATGAGGAAACAATCTTGGAGTCAGAGGTGCAGTCTCTCCTATCCTGGAAGGTGTGTGTGTGTGTGTGTGTGTGCAACACAATGGACCACATCCAAGCCATACAAGAAGCAATCTCCCGAATTAATGAATATGATCTACAACTCCATTTAGGATTTGTATATTAGGAAAAAGTATTTGATTTTATATAAACCTCAGTGGTTTTAGATGCATTAAGAAGACAAAACCTTGAGGAAGCAAACAGTGATATTACAAGAAACATTTACGAGAATGCCACGTCAACCATTAGATTATATGAAGATACCAACAAAATAAGGATCAGCAAGGGAGTGCAGCAAGGAGACACCATGTCACCAAAGATTTTCATAGCTACACTAGAAGAATTGTTCAAGATATTAAATTGAGAAGAAAATGGAATCGAAATCAACAGTGAATACTTGAGTCACCTAGGATTTGCAGATTTCATTGTTATTTTTGCCTCAAGTCCAGAAGACTTGCAGGAACAAAAGAGAACTCGGCAAAGAAAGTAAGTAGATGGACCTCCATATGAATCTCAGTAAGACCAAAGTGACGCTAAACAAATGTGTCAGCTCCATAAAGATTAAAATAAATGGAATAGAACTAGAAGTTGCAGACTATGGAGCCAGTGCACTGAGCTGCGATAGAAAAAATTGTCAGGGTTTATAATTTGCCAGTTTTGACAGCGTTGCTGTCACGGTGTGCAGAAAGCCCTGAATACCAGTGATAGCAACATTAGCAAAAATGGCGAGTTGCCGGCGGCATGAAGATCGCCCTCTCTGAAAAGGGCTCACCCGGCGAGTTCTTTCTGCTACAGAGAGGTAGAGAGCCGCATCTCTCTGCGCAAATCTTGGCCAATAAGTTTTGTTTAATTTAGATTTTATTACTAGTGTATGTGATCAGGGGGTCTCCGGAACAGAACCGCGTTGATTTTAGGTCCGGGGACACCCTGCTTCTCGAGATACAGGCCCCGTTAGGTGTTGCCGGTATCTCTTATGCATTTGATTCCCACGGCCACATGACGCGGGACATTTCAATGCATAGGAGATACCGGCACCCCATAACGGAGCCTGTATCTCGGGAAGCAGGGGGTCCCCGGACCTGAAATCAATAAGGTTCTGCTCCGGAGATCCCCTGCTACAATACACTAGTAATAAAACCATAATTAAAAATTTAACACATTGGTTACCGTAGCGGCTATCTGCTATGGTAATGAAGCTCCTTTAATGTAATTTTTATTAATAGTGTGCGGGAGCAGGGGGTCTCTTGAGCTGAAGCGCTTTGGTTTCAGCCTCAGTGACCCCTTGCTTCCTGAGGTACAGGCCCTAGTATGGGGCATCGGGTGCCAGTATCACCGCCATTTTTAACTTGTCCGCTTCACGTAACCGGGGGATTTAAATAATGAAAGAGATACCGGCACCCCATATCTAGGCCTGTAACTCGGGAAGCAGGGGGTCCTGAGGCTGAAATCAATGCGGTTAAGCTCAGGAGACCCCTTGCTAGCGCATACTAATAATAAAAATTACATTAAAGCAGCTTTATTACCTTAGCGGATAGCCGCTAAGACAATGAAGGGTTAAGGTACAATAACTGCTTTATTGAGGGCAGAGGGGTGAGTGAAGCAGCTACTTGGCCCTTCATTCACTCCCTCTGCCCCCAATAAACATTACAATATGTACTAAATACCAATACACAACCCACCCCCTGTGCCCCCACATAAAACCAGATTTTATATGTTTAGACACAGAATTGATATCAGAGGCTGTGGTTGTCCCTGGGTGGTCCCCGTGGGTGTCTGTGGGCCTCCAGGTGGTCCCCGCGGGAGTCCAGGGGCCCCAACGGTGTCCTCGAGTGGTTGCCATAGGTGTCTGGGGGCCCTCGGTTGGTTCCCACAGGTGTCTTGGGGCACACAGGTGGTTCCCACGGGTCTCTGGGGGCCCTCAGGTGTTCCCACGGGTGTCTGGGGGCCCCACAGGGGTCCCTGTGGTTGTCTGGGGGTCCTCGGGTGGTCACTGTGGGTGTCCTAGGGTGGTCCTCGTGGGTCCCCGCTGGCCTGCGGTACCAATCCTGTATCAAAAATAAAATTGGGCATACATTGCAATAAATACACCCTCCCCCCAATACATACAGTACAGTAATGGGAAAAATAACTATTATCCAAATATATATAATAGCTCCTTTGCCCATTATTAAATCAAACATTAGCCAGGCAGCATAAATAAAGTAAATAAAAAACATTCTACTTACCCCTGCCATAATGAATGGCGTCCTCGTCAGCATACTGCAGGGCCATGTCCTCCGTTGCCAGAAAGAATACAATAAATAATACAAATCTAATGGCGCCTAGCCCCTTAATCACCGTAGCGGTTAATAACCGCTATAGTAATTAATGGGTAAACCCCATCCCCCGCTAGCCACCCGGGAGGCCTAAGCACCCACCCGGACCCATTATACCCATTGATTGGCATAGTGGTATGGATGTGAAACCTGGACACCGAAGGCAAAGACAATTCTGAAGCTCCAGACAACACAATAGAAGTATGGAGAGATATATTCTGGATATTACCCGAAGAAGACAGGGAAAAGAATGAATGCGGTAGAAGACAAACAAAAATATGGAAAGAAAGATGGCGCTGGATGGACTTGTAACAATGGTAGAGTTGGTATTATACTCACTATATAGAAGAAAATGGCGCCTGCTGCTGGAGTATATAGCAGGGAATCTTCAATTCCCCTATATACAGAAAGGAAAAAAGTTATATATACTCCTGCGCACGGAATCAGTTAAAAAAGAACCCTAGTTCTAACCTGCCCCTATTAGGGCATTTTTTTGATTAAGTTTTATGAGTTTAAATGTTATTTGGTTTATATATTACCCAGCTGGGATAATTTCATATTTTTGTATTTTATTTTCAGAATTATTAGGTTTTTGATATTATTAAAAGTATATTTGTATCGCACACATTTAGAGTGTGGTCTCATTTGAAATCTCTTGACCTCTAAGAACTAGGTTTCTTTTTTAACTGATTCCGTTCACAGGAGTATATATAACTTTTTTCCTTTCTGAAGACAATCAAAAGTCTGTGACATCATCAAAATAAACTAAAATGGCAGTGGGTCAGATATATTTCAAGAATAAATAACCATCGTTGGACAGGCATGGTACTCCAGTACCTGGAAGATCATTGGGGATGCGTTCATCCAGCAGTGAATTGACGAGGGCCAAAGAGGACGAAGATGGTGTGTATATATATATATATATATATATATATATATATATATATATATATATATATATATACATACACACACTCCCCTACAATGCAGCAATGGAGCCCACAAACAACTTTGCACAACAGACAATCGATAATATATTTTCCTGCACATGTCCTCAGCTTTTCAAAATGCTTTACAAGTTTGGACTCTGGTTTTATAGATTACGCCGCCATGTACTGCAGCGCTGAAAGGTTCAACACTGTGCTAATTATTCTGTTTCTATGTCCATTACTGTAAATATTTACAAACAATAAAATCTTGTTTTAGATATCTATTTATTCATTCATTCATCCATGCAGCCTGTTGAGCAGAAATAAATGCATATTATTTAGGTAAAGTGTTTGCTCTCAAGTGTCAAAAAACAGCACTTACTGTAAATTATGTTAATGCCACAAATGCTATAAACGAGAGAGAATACATTAGCAACTACTTGGTATCCCACAAACCCTATCTTTATGTTTTCCACTATTCTACTGTATAAGCTTGCATATGTATGAAAACTGAAGTGTTATCCCCCACAACCATTGTGATTTGTTATATATTTATCAGGATACATCACAACACAACAATTATGTTTTTGTCACATTTTCATGTTCATATCTCAACTATTCCTATATTACAGTGAAAATACATACACAGCTTACAGATGTTCACAAGTGTCCCTTACTCTGCTATTAGGCATATTTACACCGTGATACTTTGGTGATACACAGAAACACATTAAAAAACATGTAAAACTTTGTAAAAAAAAAAAAAGCAGATTTTATAATTGTGTATTTGGGATAATAAATCCAATATTTGAAATGCATGTTATGACAAAATATAGCCCACAACCATAAAGGGCTACATTTATTAAATAGGACTGCTTAATAAGACCTTCCAACACCGCAAACCACCCTACAGCCCACTCATTCACTTGAAAAGGCTGGAAGGTGTCATCTATGTCTGGAAGAAGTCTTAGTAGCCCCCACAGTAAATCTGGTCTTAAATGTGATAACAACTGAATATTGCAAAACAGTTTTCCTTGTTTCACAATAAACAAATTTAATCATGGCTCCATCAAAGCACCAAGAAAGCCCATGCATGGTATGCTGCAGACTACTACATGTGTTCAGAAATGGGTGAATGTCTGCATTCTTAGCCAATGCTTGAACGTGCGAGGAAGAGGAGGTTGTGGGGGAGTGCTCTTGGTAATCAAGAAAAGTAATTGGGTTTTGAGCTAAAATGGGAATGAACAATTAATGGATTCTACTACTTTTCCACCTCTCTATCTTTCTTGCATTCCACCGACCTGACTTTAAAATTGAAATTGGTTTCACAGGGACTATTTTCATGCTGAATCCTATTTTTCAAATGTCAGAAAGGTAAGTAGATAGGAAGGATTTGAACACTATGATAGAAAGCCGGTGGAATAAAGTTTCAATTACATTTGGGCGGTGTGAATAGATACATTGAAAAGCCCATTTCACATGAAAGTATTACTATAAATTCAGATGTTGCACTTTTTTTGTGATCAACTTGTTTTGTCATTGTGGTGGAGGATTACATTCGAAGTAAGTGTCGTACCACTACCTGTGTTTGGTGTTCAATCTGTTGTTGAATTAGAATATAATGAAAACAATATAACAAATCCATGTGGATTCAACCAATTACAATGTTGTTTCTACTTCTGCATATATTAAGTTCCAAAGAAGGACAGAATCCATATTAATATGCACTCTATGCAGAATGCGGAGATAACTGGAATTAATATAAAATAACTTTATTACTAAATAGGTAAAAAGTAAATGGTGATTGGCAAGAACATGAGTAGCCAATCATTACCAATCACCATTTACTTTTACCTATTTGGTAATAAAGTTATTTTATATTAATTCCAGTTATCTCCGCATTCTGCATAGAGTGCATATTAATATGGATTCTGTCCTTCTTTGCAACTTAATATATGCAGAAGTAGAAACAACATTGTAATTGGCTGAATCCACATGGATTTGTTATATTGTTTTCATTATATTCTAATTCAACAACAGATTGAACACCAAACACAGGTTATTTATAGGTATTCTGTCCTTCTTTGTAACTTCCTATTTGTAACTTGTATATTTGTATCCCTTTTGCACCACACTACCTTACTTACCTAGGCTGATGCAAGAGCTTTCTCTCCTCCCCCTCAACCCCCACCCCCCGTGTTTCTACTTCTGCATATACTAGATTAAGCGTTACTGTATTTTGAGTTTGCAATGGCAGAAAATGTCTTTGACCAATCCATTATTTTCGCTCTCGTAGTTTATCAAACAAGTAAAATAAGAATACAATCCCAGTGTACTCTAGTGCAGGAATGGTGATCAAAATGCACTCAATCAGGAGTGGCCAACTCCAGTCCTCAAGGGCTACTTACAGCTCAGGATTGAAGGACATTCCTGCTTCAGCACAGGTGCCTCAATCAGTGACTCAGTCAATGACTGGAATTGGCACCCCCTACACTAAATGTTAAAGTATTTACTTATGGTTATAGAGTGCATGAAGAAACAAACTGTTAGGTACAACCAGTTACGGACTCAAATTTCCGCCGCCTGTAGGCTTGGAGCGGCCATCTGGCCTAGTGTATTGGCATCATTTGATGGCGCGTTGTCTAGGCAACGCAGTGTCATGTGACTGTGCCGCATCATTTAACGTCATGATGCAACAGGGGGGGCTTGCTCCGGAAAAAGTAAGGTTTTCTCACACACGCCCACATTTTCTCCCCCAAAAAATGCAGCTCTAGGCTATATCCTACTTAGTCTAATGGGAAATCTGCTCCTGGGTACAAATGATCATTTCACTGGCTAATTCATGTTACTGATGGGTAAAAATATCATATTTAGGACAACTGAGGTCATAATAATAATAATAATAATAGCATGTTCTTGTATAGCGCTGCTAGTTTTTACGTAGCGCTTTACAGAGACATTTTGCAGGCACAGGTCCCTGCCCCGTGGAGCTTACAATCTATATTTTTGGTGCCTGAGACACAGGGAGATAAAGTGACTTGCCCAAATTCACAAGGAGCCGGCACCGGGAATTTAACCAGGCTCCCCTGCTTCAAACTCTCAATGCTAGTCAGTGTCTTTACTCACTGAGCCACTCCCTCTCCCTTAAATTTACTTACAGTAGGTACTCAGTTAACATATGGGTATGCATGAAGTCAGTACAGATGATGTGTGCAGAACTAAGCTCCGAGTCCGAATGCAGCAAGTTGGGGTTTGTGAGTTATCCTCTAGGTCAGGGGCGGCCAACTCCAGTCCTCAAGGGCCACCGACAGGTGAGGTTTTTAGGATATCCCTGCTTCAGCACAGGTGACTCAATCAATGGCTCAGTCATTGTCTGATTGAGCCCCCTGTGCTGAAGCAGGGATATCCTGAAAACCTGACCTGTTGGTGGCGCTTGAGGACTGGAGTTGGCCACCCCCTGCACTTGGTCCTTGTGCAATTATTGGTTTTGATTTGGTAGTGAGGAGAATTCAGCATATAGTCAGATACCGGGCACAGGGATAAAGTGGCTAAGAATATATCATCGTTGTAGAGGTAAAAGTCATTATCTACAATCTTTGAGTACTGAGGAAAAGGCAATTAAATGTTCTTTTTGACATTATTTCAAATTACTTATTGAGTTTTTTTTTGGTAACTCTGAACTATGACTAAATAAATAGGCACTTAATGAGGTTTTCAATAGAAATATCAAGAAATTCCAAATCAGGAAGTAGTGCATTTAGTGAGTTTATTTCCCAAAATGCTCTTAACGAGTTTTACCTGTACAACGACGATATGCTCTAATATTTACAAAATACTACGGATAGAGGGACAGCGACGAATATATAAGCGTATACTGTATCTATCTATATAAATATTATTATATATATAGAAGGGTAAGATCACAAAGTGATCAAAGTACCAGCACGACATAGGGGTAAAAAAAAGGGTTTATTGATCCATCAGCTAAACAAATCCCGATATTCCAGTCCGAAACATCAGGATTCGTTTACCTGATGGATCAATAAATCCTTTTTTTTTGTTGCACTACCCCCATGTCGTGCTGATACTTTGACCACTTTGTGATCTTACCCCTCTATTGTTACCCCAAATCTACCATGCACCACCCACCACTCTGCTGACAGTTTCTTACCTGGTGTGCACGGCCATTTTTTGTCCCCTATATTTTGTTGTCTATCCTTAAACAACCCACAGAATCCATTATCAAGTAGATAAAGGGAAAATAGAAGTGCACTGCTGCTAGATGTGAAAACTGGAACTGGCGGCAGGAACAAACCTTCCAACGCATTTTTCTTCTGTGGTCACTTTATCAGTAACCCAGAAGTAGGAGTAGACCATTGCACTTTTTCATCTCGGGGAATCGATTTTCCTTTTAGTCTATGTGCAATGATTTTGCGCTAAGTGCGCTCTGTGGGAACCCTTCGGCGTGGACGCTGTTTTCCAGTGAAGCCCTAACAACGGGGAACGTTGCTTCTCTATCTCATCACGGGTCAGCGAAGAGCCTGCATGCGTCTGGTGATCAGGAATGCATTCAACAAGCACACACTGACAAGCCAGGTTCTCTACATACAGGGAATGGGAGCAGCCGTCTTGCTTTCTGTGATAGGACCCAGGTAGCCAAATGTTAGTATGTTTTCAAGAGCTATTTACAGGCATACCCCGCTTTAAGTACACTCACTTTAAGTACACTCGCGAGTAAGTACATATCACCCAATAGGCAAACAGCAGCTCGCGCATGCGCCTGTCATCACGTCCTGAACAGCAATACTGGCTCCCTACCTGTACTGAAGCTGTGCGCAAGTGGGGAGACTATAGAGACTGTTACACATGCATTATTTACATCAGTAATGCACGTATATGACGATTGCAGTACAGTACATGCATCGATAAGTGGGGAAAAGGCAGTGCTTCACTTTAAGTACATTTTCGCTTTACATACATGCTCCGGTCCCATTGCGTACGTTAATGCGGGGTATGCCTGTATATGAGTTTCCACTTCACTGAATGTATTTGAGTGATTTTTGTGTCTTTTTATCTTCTATTGAGCACTTGGTATAAATCTACTTCTACAGTAACTCCACTATTATGTACCACTATAGATCTGTATCAAAAAGACAAGGGTCACCTTGGGGAAGGACTGTACTCCCCTGGAGGGTCAGAAATAAATACCTCAAGTTATAAAATTAAACATACACAGCTTTATCATATAACAAACATATGCATTTTATTTATTGGAGTTTTTTTAATGCATTATACAGTAAATGTAACGTTTTTTTAGGAGGGCTTTGAATGCAGCTTGATAAGAATTTTTTTTTCTATTTCTTGGTTTTTGAAATTAATATACAGTACGGTTGAAAAATAAACACAGATCATCCTGAAAATTGTATATTTAAACATTCAATACAGATATTATTTCTACACAATTATTTTGTGGTTGTTTTTTGTCAGGTATAACCATACATTAAAAAAAATGATGGTGGGTAAAAAAAAATAGTGACAAAAACCCTCCACAATACAACACAATACTAAAAATACCATTGGTGGGGCATTTGCATGTCAGACAGGTCTGCAACCCTGACTTTCCCTATTATCGCCTAGCAAACAGTGCTTCCACTGCAGCCAGGGATTCTGGGTAATGACATGAAAATGAGCACAGTGGGTCACTCTACATCTCTTCCATTTTAACATGAACCCCTATGTCTATGTCATTACCCAGAATCCCATGCTGCAGTGGAATCACTGTTTGCTAAGTGATAATGGGGATTGCAAACCTGTCTAAAACATGCAATTTAACCACAAGTGGTATTTACTGTACTCTATACTGTGCAGTGGAGACATTTTTTTTACCCACCATAACTTTTACAATGTCTGGTTATACCAATGTACAGCACCAGCTTCACGTTGCATAACCAGCCTTACACTGCTGAGATCCAAAAGGTCAAACAAGGTTTGCTGGCTCTGCACTTCTTAAACCCAGGCTGTACTGACAAAGCTGTGTAATGCGGCAGGCATAAGCTTATAGAGGCCCATGTTAAAATGGATGGGCAGTAAAGAGTGACACACTGTGCTCATTTGCATATCATTACCCAGAATCCCTGGTGGCAGTGGAAGTACTGTTTGCTAAGCGATAATGGGGAAAAACAGGGCTGCAGACCTGAGCCATGCAAATGCACCACACGCGGTATTTTTATTTACTGTATTTTGACAGGTATATCTACATCTTTTCCTCACAGCTAAATGAACATGCAACTGGATATGTAGAAATATGTATCCATACGTGTGTAATAACCCCCTAAAGAATAATTGTAATGGTAATTATATATTTTCATACATATTTCATTGCAGCGTATGTACACAGAATAGTGCCCCTTCCCCTAAAGAGCTTTTAATGTTCTTGATTGTGCACGAGGGAAACCAAGATATAGAGCCTGGCCCAACGGCACAAAAAGCTGGCACTGCTATTCATGCTCAATAAGTGATAGTAACATTATGCCAGTTACTCTTCTTTTATTTAATAAGCCAGATGACATTCAAATGGGGTGTCGCAGAAGAGGAAAATACATTTAACACTGTTCCAGCTCCAGGCTGTGGATAACGTGTTGTTTGACATAACGTGATACTTCATTTTGTAAATCGGAGCACAGTATAACCTATTTATTTTATTTATACAATGTTTTACCAGGAAGTAATACATTGACAGTTACCTCTTGTTTTCAAGTAAGTCCTGGGCACAGAGTTATGATAATACATGTTTGCATTAAATAAATAGTGGTAATACGTTCAATTTACAGACATTTCATGGACACTTCGAGATAATATATGATTATGGCCGTAGGAATGCAACAGTTACAGACAAGGTTAAAATTGCATTAGAAGAGGTAGGATAGGCCTGCAATGTGTTGTGTTAGAGGTAGGATAGGCCTGTAATGTGTTGTGTTAGAGGTAGGATAGGCCTGAAGTGTGCTGTTAGGAGAGGTAGGACAGGCCTGCAATGTGCTGTGTTAGGAGAGGTAGGTTAGGCCTGCAATGTGCTGTGTTAGAAGAGGTAGGATAGGCCTGCAATGTGTTGTGTTAGAAGAGGTAGGATAGGTCTGCAATGTGCTGTGTTAGAAGAGGTAGGATAGGCCTGCAATGTGTTGTGTTAGAGGTAGGATAGGCCTGTAATGTGTTGTGTTAGAGGTAGGATAGGCCTGAAGTGTGCTGTTAGGAGAGGTAGGACAGGCCTGCAATGTGCTGTGTTAGGAGAGGTAGGATAAGCCTGCAATGTGTTGTGTTAGAAGAGGTAGGATAGGTCTGCAATGTGCTGTGTTAGAAGAGGTAGGATAGGCCTGCAGTGTGCTGTGTTAGAAGCGGTAGCATAGGCCTGCTATGTGTTGTGTTAGAAGAGGTAGGATAGGCATGCAATGTGCTGTGTGAGAAGTGGTAGGATAGGCCTGCAATGTGCTGTGTTAGGAGAGGTAGGGTAGGCCTGCAATGTGCTGTGTTAGGAGAGGTAGGGTAGGCCTGCAATGTGCTGTGTTAGGAAAGGTAGGGTAGGCCTGTAATGTGTTGTGTTAGGAGAGGTAGGATAGGCCTGCAATGTGCTGTGTTAGGAGAGGTAGGATAGGCCTTCAATGTGCTGTGTTAGGAGAGGTAGGCTAGGCCTGCAATGTGCTGTGTTAGGAGAGGTAGGATAGGCCTGCAATGTGCTGTGTTAGAAGAGGTGAAATAGGCTTGTAATGTGCCGTGCTAGAAGAGGCCAGATATGGATAGGCCACAGTTTTGCATAATTCTGTTGGCCCAAGCATCCTAATCCTGGGAAGTGTTTGGTAGAGGATAAAAGTCAAACTACAGTTAACCTAAAACCAGGTTAATGATTGCAAAATTATTTTTTTTCCCATGTACTTAGAACTAATATTAATTTATGATAGATCATGCAGAAACACCCTGTTTTTCCATTCCAAAGCCACTTGCCTAGGATTTCTCCATAAATTTCCCTTCCATGGACATTGGACATTAAACAGAAAGAAGTCACATTCTTCAGCATCAAGTGGAATAAGTATGGAAACGTTGATGACAATGTATTTTCTTTCTAGCACTTGGTGTGGTGATGTTCTTGGTTTTCTATTTGAAGATTTATAAACAAAATTGGAAAACAACATTTTATTCAAGTAACTGCTTTCTTTATATGGAAAGGACACCTTCTTCAAGTTAAAGCCCCAGCAGCTACAATTTGAAAAAAATATCCTCTCAGACCAATTATCCATAATACGCTCACCATACTGTGCAGCAGAAGTCCTTGGCTATCTCTAAATCTTCCCTTAATAAAAACTTCATAAAAGAGATCTAAACTGAGCCACGAATCCTTCTCGTCTTACTGGTACTTGAAGACGATATAATTATGTCTTTAATTTACATTCTATTTTTTTTTTTTTTTTTTTAAGAAAGAGATCACTCCTGTTTTTTCATGATATCTAGCCTTTTTCCCCTCTTCTTTGCCTTTCAAAGAAGAGAGATTCAATCACAGAAAACTGTCACTCCAGTGGTCTTGTGTACAGTCTCCAGCAAAATGTATTACATGGTTATGGGAAAAATCTATACACGGACCGAAACGTTGAGTTTCTCCGTAACCACGTAATACATTTTGCTGCAGATTTTTCACAACATGACTGGAGAACTGGTTTTCAGTGATTGAATCTCTGTACTTAACCAATCTTACGCCTGGGCTGATATGCCCCCGAGGCAGGATCAACTGAGTATCAACTCAGTATTGTGAGTGCTCCTTTTACCTTTGACATTTCTTCTGTGAAAGGCCATGACACACCTGAAGTTATTCCACCACTGTGACCATCAACTGAATTGCAAACATCGAAGTTGCCAAGCAACCACTTATTTCCTAAGAAGGAGCGGGAGGGAGGGATATCTTGACAGCTGTGAGGCTTTCTGAAGAAGCCATGGCCCTTCTTTAAGTTAAAATAACAAGCAACTAGCACAGATTGCTTTAAAGAATAACAGGCGTTTTGAATGAATGAACAGCCTATGCTGTGAGATTATTTGCTCACTGAGTAGATCGTTTACCAGAAGAGCAATTATCAATTTGTGCTTTAATTCTCCCAGTGCTGGAGGGGCCTGTGATTCATTTCCCAATGCTTTGCAAACACCTCCAGTACTGCACTAGTTAAGGCATAAGTGAAAAAACAATCGGATAATCTACAGTCAGTGCCTGATTTTCAGTACCAGTATTACTTCCCAAAGCCTTTTTATCACCAGGTACAGGATAATTTCCCCTCCAATAGCAAACGAACAGTAGAACTGAATTAGCAGCAGCCAGCGTGATGTTAAGATGATAGATATGGACATAGAAAAGCTATACATTTTAAAAGCAATTTACAATAATTATATAGCTTTAGTGAGTGCAATTCATTTAACAGATTACCACTGTGTTTTAGAAAAGAGAGCACTTTAGGAGCAGGCGTTCAGCTAGAAGTAGCAGGTCTAACTGACATTTTAGGGGGGAAATGTAAAGAAGTAACATTTCCTGACATTTTCAGAAAAAGAAGGAAAGAACAGGATTTTTTTTTACAATAGAAGATTGGATGAAATGAGGCATGGGCAGAATAAGTGACAAATGCAGGTTTGTTCTCTGGAGTACAATCTGGCACAATCCCTGAAACTGTACTTTAGTGTAAGTCACAATCTTCTCTAGCTGATAACTCTTCCTGCAGTATTTTTGCTGCATTGGATTGCTGGGCAGAAAAACGATTACCACGGTATTTTTTTTGTATATAGATTGCGCTAGCCTTTGTAGTGTTGTTTCTGAACTCTCTTCCTGCACATGTATGAAATCTGTATGTAGCAAGTTGTATTTTGTTTTAATGCCACCTCTGAGTGCTGTCTCGCTCCTACTGCGTTGCTGCGGCTGCACCACTGCTGTGAGGAACACCCCTGCCTATATATATATATATATATATATATATATATATACACACGCACACGCGCACGCACACGCACACACGCACACACGCACGCACGCACGCACGCACAGTATGCACACACACACAGTATACACACACACAGTATGCACACACACACACACACACACACACACACACACACACACACACACACACACACACACACACACAGTATGCCCACTCTATCCACCTTTAAGACCCACCTTAAAACACACATGCTTAAGGAAGCATACGAGTAGCTCCGTGGCTGATAATTTACACCTCATACATTAACCTTGGCCCCCTGCAGACGCACTTCCCAGAACACCCTCCTACTGTCTCTGTACGTTATTTCTACCAACCAATTAGATTGTAAGCTCTTTCGGAGCAGGGACTCCTTTTCCTAAATGTTACTTTTATGTCTGAAGCACTTCTTCCCATTGTGTTATTTGTTATTTATATGATTGTCACGTGTATTACTGCTGTGAAGCGCTATGTACATTAATGGCGCTACATAAATAAACACATACATACATACATACATACATATACACAGTATGTACACCAGGAATGGAAATGTCACAGGCACGTGCACCTAAAAGTTTGTCCTTGGCGCCTGCATTTTGCCAAGGGGCCATGGCAGCCTGAAATGTGATACAGTTGTTGTATTATTTTTTGTATTTTAGGGGCCTGCAAAAAAAAATCTTATTTTTAATACTCCAGAGTGTGGTGGACATCCCCAATAATATATATGATGTATGGATTGTGTGTGTATATATGATGTATGTACACACACCATACATACATCATATATATATACTGTATATATACATACACAAACACACACACTCACATCCATGCATCATACTGACAGACACTTACTTACACACACTTACTTCCCATTACCAGCAACACACACTGCATGCAGCTCCTGCTCTGGGTTCTGCACATCCACCTGCTGGCCGGAATGTTACGTGTGGGAGCACAGCTCTTCTCTCTGTGGCTGGCCCAATTTGTTCAAATCTGACCGTCCCTGGGGGCAATTCCCTCCCTGCCTCCCTAGCCAGTCCGCCCCTGATCTATGTGTATGCTGCACAGAAAGGGCATGTTACACACTATGGTTAATTAGCTTGAAATATGCTAAATAGCTACAGTCACATATACACAAGGCGTATTTAGGCTATTTACTGTACAAGTCAAAAGCAACTTCACCCGTTGTCCACGACAGGTAGATAGGAAAAACATCACTATTCTTATTTCGCCTTTGAGCAGTGTGTTACTGAACCCATTGCCAGGGAAAGAGTTACATGCATGTATTTTACTTTACTAAGAATACCCTGCGTGATTTTCTTCTTTGTATGATGGTAATGCCTCTGATTCTGCTTCCAAAGTAGCATCTCTTGTACACACGGCCAGGATGCCGGCATTAAAATTCAAAGCATTACACTTTTTTACCCATGTAAGCCAGCATATTTTAAAATGATTGTATTGACATGCAAAGGTGTTCCCCATTCTTGGTTAAAGTGGACTCAATTGTAAATCAGTGATGCTAAATCGTGCTTCAACATGTCACATTTCCACCTGTGGGTTGTGTTGGGCCGTTACGTTTTCGAAATGCATGATTTTTAAGTAAAACCTGTTTAAACGCAAAATATGAAGAGTGAACCACTAATTAATCCCGAGCCACAGAAACACTGCAAAACATATTGTAGTTTTACTGCCTATAACATACTAAGGTACACAGCGCACTGCACAGACGCATCAGGCTACCTCGTGGTAGGGACCCACTTGTACATAGTAAGAATGTGAGATCCAGCTGGGGTGGTCAGGATATTAACTGCTTCATTGTAGCAAGTATCAGAACGGTTTAAACAAGGGGTGGCCAACTCCAATCCTCAGGGGCCAACAACAGGTCAGGATTTCAGCATATCCCTGCTTCAGCACAGGTGGCTCAATCAGTGGCTCAGTCAATGACTGGCCACCCCAGGTTTAAACCAAGTACTACAGATGCAGCACTAGCACCTGTTATGTTGGGACTGGCTATTTTATTGGCTCTAAATTCAAACTAAGAGGCCAACCTACAGTATCACACAGGTGTATAGTAATTCAGAAAAATAGTCATAGACCATTCTAATATGAACCCTTTCAGAGCTGAGGTACAGTATATTTCCAGAGCTCAATGCTCCTGCTTGGGAAATATGACAGTATAAAATGAAAATGACATATTATTGGTTTGCCAATACATTCTGTTTATACTCTTTATCAATCTCACATACTTCAGGAACAAATTATATGCATGGCTATGTACAATGGGATAAATCTACATGATTTTCTTTTAATTTTATATTAAAATAAAAAAAAATCTAAATGTGTTTGGAAATGTCAATGTTTCCCAGTAAACAAATGCTTAGTAGGGTTTAATTACAATCTGAGGTCTTTTGTAATAAGACAGGCAAAGTGCCATCACCCTGTCTTCTCCTATCATTAGCCAAACAATTTGCTTTTGAGGACAATAATAGGCTTATGCAAGAGAAGTACAGATGTTAAAAAACAAAATCGTATTCACTATTCAAAAATAAGCTAATCACACATACAAGATGTGAGATAGCTAGAGTATGGAAACAAATTAAAATTCCCCATATCCCTAGCATCAGAGATAAAATGTGGCACGCATGACAAATGGAAAAATTGACAAGCTTCTTAATTGATACTTGTCATTAATTTCAAAGAGGATGGCAACCCTGGCTAACTTACGCATGAACCTCTCATGTGAATCCAATTCAATTCTCCTGTAAGCCTTCCTCCCAACCCAGACTCCCTCCCTAACAAGGAGACCACGATAGGATATATCCCTGTTAAATAAAGCAGCCGCAGAGCTCTGAGAATCCAGCAGAGAGATAGTTAATTGCAGCCACTCAATTAACCAGTCTCCACCTGGACTAATGAGAGCTCTGTAAAAAGCCTCATGTGAGACACAGGAGAGAGATTCCGTAGCTCACATTTGGGCTGACAGAAGGAGAGCAGAGAATCCGGCACACAGACACTGTCTTGAGAACAAAGGTTGTGCTGAGATGAAGACACCAAGACACCTAGAGACCTATATTTCCTGGACACAGAGGACCCAAGAACCTGCCAGAGACTGACATTGAGGGCCACCTGCTTAAGGTACTTCCTGAGACTTTGGGGTGTTAGGCTGGTAATGGGAATATCCATCCAGTCCTGCAGATAGGGTCTGGGGAAGTAAGTTAGCCCTTACAAATGGATAGGGGTTTGTTATTTAGTTGTTTTTGTATGTATTGCCTGGATAAAGGAACAGACTCAATAAAGCCAATATATAATTTCACCCTAATCGGTCTCCATTAAATGTACCTCTGCACACATCTCTTACAGAGACCATAAACAGAAACCATTCTCAGAGATCGAACTTCACAATGATGTTGTTTTAGACCAGGTTTCTACTAACCCAAATAAATAACGTGTATTGTGTACAATGTATTACCCCTGTGATGTAAAGGCTTCCCCTCCCCCCCACTCCTTTTCTTTTTTTGTATACACACACACACATATATATATATATATATATATACATACGTGTGTGTGTGTGTGTGTGTGTGTGTGTGTGTGTGTGTGTGTGTGTGTGTATATATATGGTATGTTTATTTCAAAGTGACAATAAAAATGTAAGTTGAAAGAAAACCAAGAATTGAAAATATTCCAATTACTTCATCACGTTTGATTATATGTAATTTACTAAAGTGACCCAATAATGAAATGCTGTGGGTGCATAGTACTGTTTGTGTTTAAATGTTAATGTAGGGTAATTTGTCCTAGTAGGATATTACTGGAGGTGAATCATATAATGATCTTAATGGTCATATATGTAATTGGATTCCATTGGTTTTTATGGTGGAAATGTAAACCTCGAATAGCTATCTTTTTTCAAATTACATTATTTTTTTTAGAGTCCTTCACAGTGTTCTTGCAACCAAAGTCGTCCCTAACACATGGAGTTTTAATTGGACATTTTATAATTTAAAAGTGAAAACAAATAAATAAGTAGTTCAGTATGCATTTTAAAAACAATCATATATATTCAGTAGCCTTACTTTTACCAGCAATTAAAAATGTATTTTGAAAAGAGGTCTAAAACCTAATTAATGTCTCTGATTTCACTTCAGTAACACAGCTGCTGTAGAGAAAAAATGTAAATAAATATTGGCTTTTCTTGCTAAAGATCTACATGAGCAGTGAATGTTTTATTATAGGTCCGTGTTAAGCTATAGCACACAATAACATGCTGCAAAATGGGGTCAAGAAAGTATGCCCATGACAGGAATGAAGGGGCGCTCTCCCCAATGTTTTGCCATAAACAGCTAGACATGTAAGTAGTGAACATTTTACGTCGATACTTACTGGTTTCAGTGGCTACAACTGTTATGTTATGCCACATGTGCATTTCTCTATCGAGTGCTGTTGCCAAAGTTATTTTCCCATCATCTGCGTTAATGTTGAATTGCCTATCAAGGTCTGTATGTCGGTCAATGGAAAACCTACAAAAAAGGAACATTCTTGTAACCTTGACATGTACATGAAGTATCCTTTTACACTGTAATGCATCATCTAAGAATCCCAGTAATATTATCAAATGCAATATATATTCGTTTCCTTGCACCATATATTATATGTCTGAAAAAACATAAATTAACCTGCACATGGTAAGTAGCTGTATACTCAATAAGGAAATAATCAACTTGCTTCAAGTTCAGCTGGTGGCATCTTTAAAACCTGTTATTAATCAATCTACAATTATGCAATCTGTTAAATATATCTTGCCGCTTATGTCCTATATCAAATCAATTGGTCGCCATTAAAACCCTTTCAATAGTGTGGAATTAAAATCTATGATGTACAGTACTTGATTATTTAATCGTTTTGTGTTCTAAAGATATTATGATCTTTGTGTGTTTGCTTTATCCTTGCAGTTCTTTAGAACATACCGTATGTTTCTGTCTGTAACGCTTCAAGAGAATTTCCTCAGTTCTAACACTGCAATAGGAGAGTCTTAGTGGTAATGACATTGACCTTCCAGCAGCAGAAGACACCTTACTATTCATTTGAAAAGGTCTGTAAGGAGACTTCTGGCACTGGAAGGACATATAGCATAGGACCACTTAATAACAGCATCGTCTATCAGCTGAAAACCAGCTTAACATTCCATTCCAGTTCTACAGACGTAGTCAACTTTATTGCAACCCGTGCAGTGGCAGATTTGAAGATCCGCCCCCCCTAGGCACTTCCCTGCGGTGACTGCCTCCTTGCGGCTGCCCTCCTCCTTCCGAATCACAGTGTCAAATGACGTCTCCAACGTGACATAATTTGACGTTACGATGTCACATAGCTATGGCAATGAGATGCAGAGTGATCTCACATTGGTTGCATCAGCGGTGTCATTTGACGCTGTGATTCGGAAGAAGGAGGGCAGCAGCAAGGAGGCAAATACCCCAAAATGTTGCAGTCCTAGTGCCTAATGGGAACTCACAAACTGAACCCGTTGCGCTCTCCCGCGGGTCAAATAGCACAATAGCCCCGCTTCCTTTTCACACATGGCTGATTCTAATCAACGCCTGCTTTTCCCGCTGATGCGTGGTGTATGTCCCGCTGCAGTGCGCCACAGGTTGCAATAACATTGGCTACATCTGCGCCTTGTGTAAAGATGAAAGACTTGCACACCTTACTGCGTTGTGTTGACAATTATGGTGGCTGTGTTTTCTTGCTGAGTGCTTTACAAGAACAGTACCGCTGCTGTCAGATTTCCCACAGAAGAGAAAGTCTGTGGCACACCAGTCTTCAATATATAATTTATTTATTGCGTCAACGTTTCGTTGTCTGTATTACAACTTCATCAGGGTGGCATTGTAATACCGACAAAGTAATACTGACACAATTAAGAAATTATATATTGAAGACTGCTGTGCCCCAGATTTTCTCTTCTGCGTACATCTGTACTTTCACAGCCACAAAGTAAGGCAGATTAAACACATTGAGAACACAGGCCGTGTTCCACTTGTCCTTAATTAGGTCTGATTAGAGGAGACCGCAACCTGTTTTGGAAAGTGCCACGTATTAGCACTGTATAAGTAAAAATGCATACTGTACATGCACACACATACTGAACACTGATACAGTTCGACTGTGACAAAAACTCAAAACAGTGAAGTTTGTACAGGTAAATCAGTGATTTCTTATCACATGAAGTTGAGAAAAGATAGTTAAATGACTCAAAGCATCTAAATGAGATTCTATTTTCCTTAATGATAGGATTTCATTATAAAATAATCCATTTGAATAAACACTGAGCAAATACTGTATGTACATACAAAGCAATTGTAAATACTCATTATAAATATGGCTATACCAAGTAAAATATATTCAACATATGCTATTTTTTTTCACATTGAAAACGGATCAGCAGATAGCATATGTTTTTTCAATTTACTGAGAAACATTACCATCTTGTTAATAAACGAAGCAGGGATATCCAATGTAACAAATCATATTGATGCCACACAAAAAAAGTCTTTGTTCCCAATGTATTTTTTGCTGAGGGATTGCTTCACATTTACAAACTCAAAGCTTATTTGCTTCACATAATGTTGCATGATTTCATAAACAACTATCAATATTTGTAATTTAATTATAAACCACTAGATTGGGTTGGGAACCAACATCAAGCATTTGTAAACTTGTAATACAGTTTAGTAATCTCTCACGCCCATTCACAGAGCTACACATATATGGGGCCATATCTACTAAATGGCACTAGGCCTTAACGCACCGTATGGCCCATTGAAATGTCTTACTGCTTGCCACTGTAAATATACCGCATAGTGTGTGTTAATTGTGAGGAAACGTAAAAGCAGAAGGAGACCGTGGAAGTATAGTTTGTCATTACGACCAAAACGCCAGATACAAATAAATACTCTTCTAAAGTGTTCTTAATATGATTTGTATTTAATGCTTTCAGGAAGTGGGTGCTAATAAAATGAAATCTGAAAGGATACATATTTTGTAATATGCTTAAATATCCTCCAGTTAAAGAGTTTTAGAGGCAACTATAGATTCGAAAACATGATGGGACAGATATTGCTTTTAACTTCAAAACGTGTTGTTTTGCGCTGATGCTAAAATGCAACATATTTATTGTGTATTTGGCACATGCTGTGCTAGTATTCCTCGCTAATAAAATGCCATTTATTACTGATAGGATTGATTATTCTTTGGTAAAAGCCAACACCAATGACTTTAAAAGGATAGTTTTATCAGTATGTCATTTTTATTGGATCTATTAGCATGATTATACCCCTACAATGTTTATCTGTGTATATACTCACAGGTGGAAACCAGTTATTGTTTAATGCTTATTTAAACCCAAAGAAAAATGCTGTTTCCCATTCTTCATCTCAATACAGAGTGATGCATAAATAATGCCCTTGGTATTCTGTCAGCAATCCCATTGGTTCATAACCTGTAATACCTTATAGGACTAGAAGACACATCGGGATCACGAGCAGTCACCTGACCAATCACGCCATTGATACCAGCATTTTCATGAACTTCCAGGAGATACGTTGGTGATGAAAAGACTGGAGGCTCATCTGCATCCTCCACTGTAACTTTTACTGTTGCTGTATCCTTGAATGGTACCCCGCTGATGAAACGAGGATCAATGTGAACATTGGCTGCTTCCACCTTCAGAGTATAGAATTTTTTGCTCTCAAAGTCCAGAGGCTGTTAAGAATGACAAAGATGAATGTCTTTCACTAATGACCACAGAAGCAAGAACAAATGAATGTAATGCTGATGGATGAAAGTTATGTGCATTTAAGCACATTCACTGAGCTTTAATACAACCACAGGATCAGCCTTCTCCTCGCTGAAACCTAGCCTGTAAATTGTGTGGGCATTTATTGATATCTGTTTATTATGTTGCCTCAATGAAGTCAATCTTTTTGTTCTTTGTCCCTTTCCCTTTCTCTTTTAATTTGAAATGCACATAATGCTCTTTGTCTGGGACTGTATAATCAGGATTTCATGCTGGATACATAATACAATTTTATCAGTGATTACACTACCTTCATATAACTGAAACTCCTAATCAGCCACTCGCTAGTAAAAGTTGCAGTGATATCTAATTCAGCCTCCAGGTACAATAAATATTTTATTATTTCTCAGACTATGTATAAAATATAAGAGGCCATGTGCTTCCAAGGAAGTATTATACATAGCAGTAAAACATTATCTATCATATACATTTCTTTTTAACAGTATAATACTTCGTAAGGCCCCTTTTTTGTTTATTGCTGCGTTAAAATCCATTTTAATGATCACATTTCTTACACTGATTGTTTCTGCAGTTTGTACTTCAGAATGCATGGAGACATTTTATCAAAGAAAAGTATACAATACAATACACAATACAATAGCCACAAGAACTGTACACCCACATGCCTTATTATTGAACAGACTCACTTTAACTAATAAACAGTGATGTGTACAATTAGTACAGCATGTATCAGGTTCATGCGTCATTTTCAATGTGCATCATTAGGCCACATGGAAAAATTATTGAGTGGAGCAACAGAGGGAATTAAAGGAGATCCAACTTCATGTACATATTATGAGAGACATCAATCTTTACATCTCCTGTCATTCTTGTTCTCAATTGTTGAACTCCTGATGCTAATCCTTGTCTATCAAGTAATATTGTATTAAATCTGAGAATAAACTTGTTATATTTGACAGTGACACAGAGGAGAGAATTGTCAATCCCCCCTATATAGCCTGATGGTATTGTAGCTATCTTGCTTTGCTTTTGCATTTTTACTCTTTGACAAAGGGCTCTTGCCCGAAACGCGTCAGAGTATTACCTCTGTGTGTCCCCACGATTTAACCATGGAATAAAGTATATTTTGAACCTCATTCTGTTGGTGTTTGGCCCTACTGACTCACAGCTGTGCTCTACATTGTTCCTTTGAATCACTCTTGCTATCTTGCTTTGTAGATGCAAGGTTGATGTTCTAACATTTCTAGATACTGTAAGCCAAATTCAGTGCCTTTGCCACATTCATGTAGAAGTGTATCGCCTAAACTTCTACCTCTCTACTCCAGAAACAGCCATGACTTGGGGGATGTTTCTGTGTACGATTGTGCGAAACACCTATTAGTTAGTGGGAAATAGCCCCATGCTACATTGTGAGCAGGAAAGCAGATAAAAGGCTGTTATGCTTGTGGAACTAGAAGACTCACACCAGGTTGAGTGGACTCTGTAAGATGGAATTAGTGGGTATAAGGATGGATAAAAGCGCTTATATGTATTTATTTGAGTGAAAAGGGCATTCTAAAATCCCAGACAGAGATGAGTAACCTGCCCAGAGCTATACAATGAAGTCAGTGAGGCGTGCAAACCTGACATTTCTAATCAATTGTAAATAATATTGTATATAGAGATGTATAAAATTGTGACACTTCCCTTCCTTGTTTTATTTGTTATTTTTTGGCACAAGATGAAGTTTATTTTGTAAAGCACAACAGTGAGTTTTGAATCATGAAAAAATTCTCTTCGGCACAACAGAATTATGAATAATAAAATCTTAAATGTAATATCTACATTGTAACTCTGATTAGCTACCTCGTCAGGTAGTAAATTGTCAAATACAAGGAAAAGGGACCACACTATAATGTAGAATCCTGCACGGCTTCATATGAGAGTAAGATAATTAAGTATTAATCCCCAATGGATAGGGCATTACCTGGCCATTAATGCTCATGGTGGAAGTGTGGAAGTCCCTAGGTGAAGCCAAGCATTCATGACCAGGTAATGATCAGTCCAGGGGGAATTGTTACTACTGTAGGCTATTTTATATATAAAACATTTTTTTTTGCATTGGTCAGCTTCATCCTCCACTTAATTTACTAACAGCATGTTCCACTCCTGCTCAACCTTTATGGCTGCCCCCTTATGACAGAACACCTCTTAGTCATCAGGTGGCCCTGCACTCCTCACAACACACCTACCATCTCACCCTACAGATTATCAGACTCCCATCCCTTCCTCACATCACATCCTTCCTCTCACCCTACAGATCATCACCCCCCTCCCTTTCATCATATTCCCCAATCTCACATGCCATATGATCAGCCACCCCTCTGCTCCTCACATCACACCTTTCCTCCAGATCACACCCCTGGCCGCAAATTATACCCTCCCCCCACTCACCTCTCCCCTGCCTGCTCCTCACAGCACAACTCTAAAGCACAGGTGAACCTCTCTCCCACCATACGTAGAGAAAACACTGCTCTTTCATTTGGCAAGGTGTCAAAAATTCCAAACGTTACTGATTATTTCTACATGGATTTGTAACTAATCAGAGAGTTAGGGTTTCAAACATGCCCAAAATTACCACTCATTTCCTATGATGTACTTTAATCCACTAAATTTTAAGAACATTGTAGAAAAGAGACAATGAGCCAGTACTAATGAATATGCAAATATAGGGCTAAAATTAAACATTGCTATTTGAAGATTTTTGCTGCTGTGTCTAACAATGAATAAGGAGATCTGCATCCATTGAATGTTACTGAACATGTACTCGATGAAGGACCCTGAGAGGTTTCAAAGCTGGTAACATATCGACTACTTGTTGGTCATAAAAAGGTATCATACCCCCTACTCCCTCTCCCTCCTTTGCTACTACAGGCAGTCCTTGGTTATCCAACGGAATCTGTTCTGGAAGTAGCGTTGGATAGTGACACCGTTGTAAAGTGAGTCCCATGTTAATCAGTGGCGGTGAGTGTTGGATAATGCATCCCGGCATCGAAAAACGGCCCATAGGGTTGCATTGTAAAGCGTTGGATATGCCATTCTTTGTAAAGTGAAACATTGTATAGCGAGGACTACCTGTATATGTACATGTATAACACACTATTGGATGACGTATAAATGAACATTGTTACTTTTTCTTTGGGTAACAACCAGTAAGTAGTTATTTGGTTTCATTTTACTCTAGTGATTTTCCACTTGAATTTTTATTCTTTTCAGCTAGCTTTGCAAAAAAAAGGCGCATTTTCACATGTAAAGCACACAAATGCTACACAATAACAAATAGAAATCACAAATGTATCAGCTTCATTGTTTTCTCTGCATTACAATGGGACATGTTGTGTTGTCTGTGGGAACAAAATCATTGCCGACATTGGTAACTCTATGGGCAGTTTTGTCTTTCTTGAATATTTGTAGAACTAATGTGCAGCACAGAAACCTTAAAGGAGTTGGGTCACATTTGAGTCAAAGAATTACCGTAAATGTCCATTTAATATTGGGGAGAAAATCATCTCTGCACTAACTCATAGCAATTCTCCAAAGAGCAAAGTGATTGGTTCCATTAAAAAAAAAAAACTAAAGATTTCACTAATAGAGTATTTGTTTTCCTAAGACATGCAAAGAGTATAGTGAATTGAAGAACGTTAAGTTAATTATGTAAATTGCTACAGGAGTTCAATGTCAAGATGTACAAATGATTCACTAATGCTACTAAAGATGTGACAACTTGCCCAGATTTACTTCGCCTATGGTTGGTGTGAAAGTGAAAAAATATGCCACATATTAAAAAATCTGAATGTCTAACTTCGCCAGAGAATAATATACCCTGAAATATACATATGTAGTATTGTACCCATTGACTTATGTAACGCCTACAAACCATGATCTATACAACAGGTGGAAAGATACGTCTGTAAACACAACCGAGAAACATGGGTACTGTAAGTGGAAAACATTAATATTTGCATATTCAAATGAGCTCTTGTTTTACCTCTTTATAATTAGTTTTCCATTAGCTTGTAAAGAAAAGGCTGAACAGGGAGCAACATTGTGTACAAATATATACAGTTACAATTATGGCGATAGTGATTCTGTATTTGATGATCTTAAACTGCAGAAAGGCAGATTAAGACTAAACATGATGAATACATTACTAACTTTCATAGATTATAAACTAGCCAGCAAACTTGTGAAATATCAGCTACTGGTGATTTATTTTTAGCTGGCGGGATAATCATTCTTCAGGTGGGATTTAGGAAAGCTGTATGCACAGTACCATGCTGCAGCGTAGGGAAATGGTTCTGGACAAGTTGGTCTATGATGTTCTTTTCAGATACACTGTTACTATTAGTACTTCTGTGACAATGTTTTGCTTATCACAATCATGAAAAAATGGAAGTCTTATAACACTATAACACACATACGTTTACATGAGTGTAACCTCACCTCTAAAGGGTTACTAGTATGGCCAGTGTGTACCGGACCCCACCCGGTGTTGTCATAGGATTATGACACCACCGGAGCATATAAGGGGAAGGAAAAGTTTGAGAACTTTAGGTTCCAGGAGGACAAGAGGAGTGGAGCGTCGGGGAGAGTAGATAAGCAATGTTTATAAAGTAATAGCACAGTGCAGGCCCCCTGTTATACAATTATGTTGTAGATAAGGACCATATATTTTAAGTAAGGATCCCCAAAAGAAGTAATGGAGTCCAGAATATTACAGAAAAGGGAATACGGACCACAGGGGGCCTCAGGAAAGAGGGCTCCCGGATGTTGGTGGATCAGCTCTGACCACAGATCTGCACTAATATTCCCCATCAGTCTATATGGAAGTGGCAGTTCTCAAAAGTGGATCATGTAAGAAAGACACACCATGACTCCTGTAGAGGCCTAGTGAGATCGGCCTGCTTACCGACCACGGATACTCTTAAAGGACTCTGTCCCTGGGCTCTGGTCGGTTAATTAGCATCCCTACCTCAGCCTTGCAGGTCCGCTTCGTGATCGGAGACGAGCAACGTCACAAATAAAGGAAACTTCTACTACAAATGTTCCTGGCGCCAATTATTATACAACCTTGCTACCTCATCGCCCAGCCACCTGAATCCAGCCCCTGAGTCAAAATAACCCTTGCTGAGTAGCCACATAACACACCGATGTATTCTTCCTAGAAGCCGAGCAGGGAGGATTACATTAAGTATACTGTGCATCGCAAATGTTAACTTCTGAGACTTAAAGACCTTCATTTAGATGTACTTGTGTTTTGCGTGCCACAAAACATGCTGGTACATTACCTTACGTAGTCGAATTATTCCATCCTGCGTCTGGGAGTCAGTAGTGATTTCAAATATATCTCTTCCGTCCCCATCAATAATGTCAAACGATGACTTGGCATTTTCCCCAATATCCCTGTCATTTGCCTTCACTCGGCCAACTGCATCACCCAGATCAATGTCCTCTGGTACTCCGAACTGATACTGACCTTACAAATGGAAGAGGCAAAATATTACACTAAAGTTTACATTGATCGGTATATTTCCCAAATGTTATCTTAAAGGTACAGATTTAGCCCAACTCAACTTCCCCAGGGTCTCGTGGTTTCACCTTTTCTGGAGCTACGGGAAGCCACAGCGGTTGTATGCTAATGAGCCAGCAGCTCGTCTTTTCTGCAGCTGGGTTTTCCGCGCTCAATTTCCCCAGCAAACCCCGGCCACGGGACACATAAATTAGGCTACATCTGTATGTTAAATTCCACGAAATTAGAAAACAATATGCATTCAATTTGCTCTAAACCAGGGGGACAAAACTCCAGTCCTCAAGGGCCACCAACAGTGTCAGGTTTTCAGGATATCCCTGCTTCAGCACAGGTGGCTCAGTCTTCGAATGAAGCAGTAAAAGACTGAGCCACCTGTGCTGAAGCCGGGATATCCTGAAAACCTGACCTGTTGGTAGCCTTTCAGGACTGAAGTTGGCCGCACCTGCTCTAAACCACTGTTACATTTACCAATCCAGATAGAGTACAGTCCCCTTGTCCTTGAACATGAAAATGTATTTTGAATTGCATTACTACTACAGTACTGCACCGACACACTTTATTCGAGCAAATACCCGGTATGTACCTGGCAGATACCTGGAATGCGCCGCTCCTCACCTCTGACAAGCCCCGTTGCATTTGCCTTCCCAGCCTGGGTTCATGCCTGGCTGATGGGCGGCTGATTTGTTAAATGATAATGATTAGGATTTAATAGGCTGCAATGCTTCGCGTGTCTACCAGATGGCATAAATTCATGAATTGTAATGCAGTATATATATATATACTGTGCAGTATTGCAGCCAGCGGGAATAAAATGCTTCAATCCCTGCCTGGAAAATAACTCAATGCACTCGGGCAGAAAACAGTCACAAACCTCAATACACCCGGGTATACCCGAATTCGTGGGACTAGCCGAGCTCGAATAAAGTGTGTCGCCAGTGTACATTGCTTCTAGGAATTTCAGTGTTAACAAATCTGAAATGTTAACGCCTTCATTTCAGTCAATATTTCAAACTGGCTAGACTGTCGTCAATGTACTGCATTTAAGGATTTTGTTTTTGTATTTAACGATTTGCAGTCTATTTTGACTAAATCCAATTACAAAGCATGCCCCAGTGCCCTTTAGCAAGCTACTCAGATGACTGAAAGATGGTCCTTGTTCCTAAAATCTGTAATGCACCGATGGACAACCCCCCACTCTCCCTCCTAAATCTTCTCGCAAAACCTAATTAAAGCTTGTGTGTATTCTCTAGTCTGAGATATCACACTGTCCAATTAAAGAAGATTTAAGGATCTCCCAAAACAAGTATTTCAAAATAGGCAACAAGTTCCTCAGACACTAATAACATACAGCATCAGGGAAAATAAGCCTCCTAAAACTACAAAGTATAGAACCAATGATGCACAGACACCACCAACTGCTTACATCTCAATTTTATGGGTAAAAGTATCCTACTGCCTCCAGCACTAAACACAACATGAAGATCATTGGTGCCTAATATTAAAAACCTCAGAGATAATTAGCGATTTGCTAACTTTAATTTGGAACCATTAGATACCATTACTACATAGGATAATTAACAGAAAGGGTAATTATTTACATATTTGATTTTTTTTTTATCCAAATATGCTTTGTAAAATACCATAAAGCATTAACCCAGAATTGTGTACATGTGCAGCAGAAGTACTGATAATGGGGAATGATTATGTTGGGCCTCTTTTACAGCAATGTGCAGTTGTATGTACAAATGTTTCCAACTTTATTACTCAAAGGAACCTATTTATTAATGTGCGAAAATTGACTTTTCCAGCGGACAATGGTAATATTACTCTAAACTGCCAGTCTGTGTATCCAATAAAGAATCTAAACCATGCAAAGTGTTATTTAGGTTGCAGAATGTGTCTGGTGTTTCCGTGTGATACACAGATTTGCTTTGTGAATGAGCAAATTTCATCAAATTAGGTGTCTTTGCATCCGATTCCCATGCTGTGCTTTAAAGCTGTGTTAACAGCGAGCATTAGCTTATATGGGCTCCATGTACTGTAACAATGGTTTTTCAGGCAAAAGGTGACATGGTGTGCTCATTTGCATGTCATTTCCCAGAATCCCTTGCTGCAGTGGAAGCACTGTATGCTGGGTGATAATGGTGAAAGGCAGGGTTGCAGACCTGCCTAAGACATGCCAATGTGCTCACAAGTGATCTTTTTACTTGCTATATAATAATAGAGAGAAAGTTGACACGAAAATGGCAGCAATATTTTTGCATACTGTACTGTTCTTACTTTCTATAGGGTGCAAACTCTTGAGCGTTGCCGCAGTCACAATTTAGCACAAAGTGTATTGCAGTTTAATGAATAGACCAAAGACTAGAAAGTTTGAACAGTTCATTGCAAAATGAAAGGAAGATCCAGAAATGTAATGCTTTTGATAATTGCAATGGCCCAAAACCCATCAATTTATAAAGCTTTTCAGGTTCAATAAATTAGTGATGAGTTTATAATGCCTATAAATATTTTGTTTATATTAGTAAACACATCTCCTGTCTATGAAAAGTTCAGTCCGCGCTCTGGCTCTTTAAACTTGGAGTGTTGGTCCCTCTCAGTTCTCTTGCTGCTTCTGTGTTTATGAGGTGTCTCCCCCACCTCCAAATGTGGTCTCCACCGGAACCCCGATGGTGATACCAATATCAGCAAAACAAGAAAAAACACAAAAGCGCACCAAGATGAGAGATAGATATTGTATTAGCAACAAATAATAAAATTAGTAACTTACATATAAAATTTCCGCTTATTTCCGATCGTTTCTATGCTATCAAAAACGGACAGGCATCCTAAGGACACCTATTG
The DNA here is from genome assembly GCF_040206685.1 of Ascaphus truei. Classification (NCBI taxonomy): domain Eukaryota; kingdom Metazoa; phylum Chordata; class Amphibia; order Anura; family Ascaphidae; genus Ascaphus; species Ascaphus truei. The sequence goes on from NC_134501.1 coordinate 18,115,679, forward strand.
AAGGCCCCGGTTCCTGCACATGTGTGCTACACTCTGCACCACGCTACCACACGTGGAGGACAGGAGAGTGAACAGAGACAGCCCCAGCGCGCGGGTCTGATCTCTCAGAACTGAGATTACCCTTCATACTTCCTATGTGATGCCCTACTCCTGTGATAGACACCAGAATCGGGGATTATTAAAGAAATTTTATATGTAAGTTACTAATTTTATTATTTGTTGCTAATACAATATCTATCTCTCATCTTGGTGCGCTTTTGTGTTTTTTCTTGTTTTACATCTCCTGTCTAATATAACTGTTCAGTGGTCTGTAGAAAATACCGTTAACACACATTAAAAGAAACCTTTCTTCAGGATATTGCCTATAGTATATACAGTATGTACATTATTAAAACCTGCATTAAAAATGTCAACATAATTTCTAATAAACCTGTGCATTATCCACTGACCCATCTTTTTAAGCCCTTGCTATCTTTGTAATGTTTAATCAAGATTTTTGAATTCACACAGACAAGAGATAATGAATATTGAATGAAATAGCTACAGTATGTGAACAGTCTACTTTGAAAAATAAATGTATTTCTTAATAGACATTTGACTTTATTTCTGCATCAGAGGTTTGTGCACAGAGGGATTATTTTCTTCTGAAGTTAATCAGTTTAAGTTACTTTATTTTCTGGGCAAAATGAATAGCTCTACGGGGGTGGGGAGGCTGGAATAATTGGAATAATGTACGAGACGTATATCGCACAGGGCTGAATAAGTGGCTCAGTGAGTAAAGGAACGGACTTTCATAGCAGGGGAGCCCAGATAAAATCTAACCTTGTCAAGTTTGTCTCCCTAGATCGCAGGCACCAAACATAGATTGTAAACTTGTGGTGGCCTGCAATATTCTGTGTACTGTGTCCTCTACTCTCAATCTGAAGGGCTTTAAAGTTGGCTTTTGTCATCTTTCTAAAACTGAGCAGACTCACTTACTCTGGTGGCCTGAGAATAACATACAATTCCACACGTTGCTGTATCTTGGTATGTACAGTATGTATTTGGCTCAATCTCTATAGGGATAAAGTGACTTAAAATTATATGAGGCGTTTACACATTTTCTGAGGATAGTCTATGATTCATTCCAGAAATAGCTGTGTAATGCATCTTCCAAACTAATGGACTAAAATGTCCCCAGTGGATCCCAGCTACTTAATAAGAACATTCAATGTGCTTTTAGGTAAACACTACAATTTCTTGTAAAATGGCAATAAAAACGATTTTCTGGAGAGCTTGCAAGAATAGAACAAGTTCATCTTTTTGATTTTTAAAACCCAAGAGGCTGACATAGATTCACAATTTAATCATAAATACACATTTCCGTCCAGCATACAAACAATAAACTGATAAACAATGCTGTAGGTTTGTTTTCCTTCATGTTACTCTAAGCGTACATTACTGGTTATGGATTTCCTTTTTTTTGTTTTTGTTTCCGAATCTCAGTTTAGAGCAAGTTTTATATTGCGTGTTCATTTTTTCTGATATCTCAGGAAAACGTCATGGTCACATTATTAAAGTCACGTTTTCACATCACAGAAGTTGCGTTGATTAAAACAAGCAGGAGATGAATGTAATATGCTCATGCATATGGACTCATTACGCATGTGCTTATTTACTACTAATGAGTAGCTACTGCTTATTACAAACACTAATTCCAACAATGCCATCATCTTATAGGTACTGTATGTCAAGGATATATTTCTCAGTAATATTTACCTATGGTCCTTTGTACAGTATATGTGCAACTGGGAAGATAAGTTCCATATATTTGGGAATATGTTACACGAATATATGGAAGCCTAAGACTAGGATGGGATTATTTCTGTATTATTAATTTTATAAAGAGACTAATTATGTTTACCAGTAAATATTCAGCTCATACACATTATTGGCTAAACATGCCTATTATGTTAGATTATATAGTATCAGTTATAATGGCACTTTAACAATATTTTGACATATTTTCTGTCAGGTTAGAATGTATTTACCTCTCATTGAAAGTGCCATCAATGATTACATTTTTCCAACCTTTTTTCTCCTGGCCCATATTAAGAAAACTCTAAGGCAATGCATGCTGCTGTTTGAAACAATTACTTTAGGGCACAAGTCCTACTGCAAAATACAGCAAGAATGTTATTTTTAGAAGCAAAGCATTTATATAGCTAAGAGGCACATATTGTGTTAGAATATATCTCCTCACTTCTAAAATCAATCCTCATTATTTTCTTTGTGCATTGAAAGTAAGTGCAAAATATTGAAGAAAATCTCAGCTGGAAGTGGAACCATTTTAACCTGGCTCAGCAAGACATAGATTGGAGCCTTAGCTGGAACAATAGATTTTGAACTAGAGATCATCTGTTTACTAGCTGCAGACTTGCTTTGTTTAAACTCTTCCTCATTTGTATACAAGCCTTCATTTTATCCACTGTGTGAAATGACTATTGGGGAATAATAAGCTTATATTTTAATATTAAAGTATATCCAGGGCTTAAGTCGTATCTCCCACACAATAACACATGGCAATAACTCTTACAATAAGGACATTGCTGAGTGACCTTTATGTTATTGTTTCAAGTTAGAAATTTTCCTCAACGGTCAACATTATGCATTGCGATTGTGCATTAGAAATGCTGGGCCAGTACATACTGTATTTACATACAATAGTAGTTGCACTGATTTTACCAGAGTGCCTCATTAGAGTCCAACAATTCTTTTTGAATGTTCTAAAATATATTCTGAGCTATATCTATTATTGTGCATGAACTTCTAGACTTGTCAGCTCATGTACAATTAAAAGCACTACATATATGTACAGTGGCAATGACTGACGTTCTGATATGCTGTTATATTGTTACATACTGTTCACGCATTACCACTGAATCCATTGGAAAATCCCGCTGTTTGGGCTAAAATGAATATGATTAAAAATGAGGGGAAGATTGACAGTTTGTGTGTTTGCCTCATCCCCTATGTAAAGATGGTATAGCACTCAGATGGGGCAAAATATGCACCTTTATAAAAATAAAACATTTAAAAAAAATTGTGTTTTTCACACTTTAACCAAACAATTCTCCCAACAAATATTACAGTCATACAATTAGAATATTAATTTAAGTGGCTTTAATCTATGACCTTTTCAAAATATAAAATCTAAATACAAGGTAAACGGAGGACTTATTTAGTGACAGAAGCAAAAGCACAGTAAATATACAGAAACAGCGTTTCCCAACTCCAGTGTTCAAGACCTGCCCAACAGGTCAGGTTTTAAGGATAGCCCGGCTTCAGTACAGGTGGCTCAATCAGTGGCTAAGTCAAAGACTGAGCCACTGATTAAGCCACCTGGCTGAAGCAGGGACTGATTGAGCCACCTGTGCTGAAGCTGGAATATCCTGAAATCCTGACCTAGGGTGGGGAGGCCTGGAGTTGGGAACCACTGCACTAAAGTATGAAGGCCATCATGTTTTTTTTAATGGACATTCATAATGGCCATCTCACTTTAGTGAATATGCCCTCAGTATTTCGATTCAAGGCCATTATATAGAGGCATACCCCGGTTTAAGGACACTCACTTTAAGTTCACTCGCTAGTAAGGACATATCGCCCAATAGGCAAACGGCAGCTCATGCATGCGCCTGTCAGCACGTCCTGAACAGCAATACCGGCTCCCTACCTGTACCGAAGCTGTGCGCAAGCGGGGAGACTATAGAGCCTGTTACAAATGCCTGTTACATTAGTTATGCACGTATATGACGATGGCAGTACAGTACAGTACATGCATCAATAAGTGGGAAAAAGGGAGTGCTTCACTTTAAGAACATTTTCGCTTTACATACATGCTCTGGACCCATTGCGTACGTTAATGCGGGGTATGCCTGTACAATTCCTTTTTCAATTGTTTTAATAACAATACCATGGTTGTAAATTGTAAACTGCAAAAATACAATTAATTACAGCTGCAAAGGTATTTGGTAACATTTTCTGCAATCAGAATCCACTAATATTTCTACAATGACAAATCATGCTTAAAAAAAATATATTCTTTATAAAGGTCTCTAAAACAATCCCTGGCAGAACCAATTCACCTTGAATTGATCATTGAAAGACTATTATTAAGATTCAGTGCTTTTGTCATTCAATATAGAAGCAGCTTCTTTGAATACTATAACACAGTACGTGGAAACGTCAGATATGGAAATGTTTCTTATCTTGGGTATGTTAATATTTGTCGTGGAACCGAGCATGTTCTCAAGCTGCGGCATTGATCTTACCCCAGAGTAATATTTAAAATTCTTTGTCTTCCAGAAAATGTGAATAAAATAGGGCCCAATAATTGATACCGTATGAAAATAAAACAGAAGCAGCATTGCAGCATTGCTTTTCTATAAAGGGTAGGAGTAGCGGAGGGCATTTATGCATTCAAAGTTTTCAAACGTACACATATACAGATAAAGCAAGGGTTATTGCACCTGCTAATAATACAGAACATCTCACATTTTCCATAGGAGATGGCAATGATAACGCAGAATATCGCACAATATTACAGAATATCCAACCATAACATAGGGAGCAGTAACCCCTGCAACATCTGTATGTACATCATTTGATCGAATAATAAACAAATGTATCTGTTTATTTTCACTATAAGGAAATCTTACTAAAAATGATTGTAGTTGCACTAAGATGAGGAAAAAGGGGTTCCAAATGCACACAATCGCATCAGAGTATATAGAAAAAGGGGGAAAAAACACACAATAGTGTAATATTGTATAATACAGTTTGATCAAAGGAGGTAATGCACTCACATTTTATGCAGTCAAGCGGGCATTTCGGTTACTGACTTTAACCACACTGATGTTACAGGTTCTGTGTGGACAGGATACCTCCGGCAGTGCAGATCGTCTCCAACGATAGGGTCTGCAGTGTTGTACAGGGTCACCGTTGACAGGATACTCTTAATAGAACAGATATAAACCAAAAATAGTGTGATGCTGTATAGGTAGGTATCAGTAGAGTGGTAAAGCAGAGTGTGCACTCACATTTTATGTGAAGATATATAGGCTTGTGGTTGTTTAAAGTGACCAACTTATACGGGTGGTTCTGGAATAAACAGGTTGATTCCAAAAAGAAAAAAAAAAGGGAAAGGATGCAGGAAAAAAGGAAAAAATCTTTATAGCATAAAAACAGTATAGCAATAAGATATCCTGAGGGAGCTAAATAAAGCAACTGGATCCCAACTCCCAATAAACCCCAGCGATGGCCATACACCAGGGGATATAGCTAGGAACCCCCTGGAAGACGTCTGCTAAGACGAAATGCGTAGGGACATCTTTCACTTACCTTACAGATTGCAAAGGACCTTTGGGGTTTATTTGGAGCATTGTTATCTCCTCCTAGCTATATCCCCTGGTGTATGGCCATCGCTGGGGTTTATTGGGAGTTTGGATCCAGTTGCTATATTTAGCTCCCTCAGGATATCTTATTGCTATACTGTTTTTATGCTATAAAGATTTTTTCCTTTTTTCCTGCGTCCTTTCACTTTTTTTTTTCTTTTTGGAATCAACCTGTTTATTCCAGAACCACCCGTATAAGTTGGTCACTTTAAACAACCACAAGCCTATGTATCTTCACATAAAATGTGAGTGCACACTCTGCTTTACCACTCTACTGATACCTACCTATACAGCATCACACTATTTTTGGTTTATATCTGAACTATTGAGAGTATCCTGTCAACGGTGACCCTGTACAACACTGCGGACCCTATCGTTGGAGACGATCTGCACTGCCGGAGGTATCCTGTCCACACAGAACCTGTAACATCAGTGTGGTTAAAGTCAGTGACCGAAATGCCCGCTTGACTGCATAAAATGTGAGTGCATTACCTCCTTTGATCAAACTGTATTATACAATATTACACTATTGTGTGTTTTTTCCCCCTTTTTCTATATACTCTGATGAGATTGTGTGCATTTGGAGCCCCTTTTTCCTCAACGACTCAAGTGGCTTAGAACGGACCCATTTGCTCTCCGGTGCAGCACCCATCAAAGAGATCCTCATTTCTGGATTATATCGTATCCTTTTAATTTCACAGTTTTTGCGCTTGTTTCTTTCTCTTTTTTACCCAGTTGCACTAAGATGACTTGTATTATTTAACCAGTATATATACAGCTGAGCCTCGTTATAACGCAGTCCTCGGGGCCCACCCGATACAACCACGTTATAACCGGGATCACGATTTAAAAATAAAAATAAATGCCGCCGTGATCACGGGTTCCACGTCCGCTGGAGCGGAAGACCTGGGATAACTCTCCCAACTCTCCCTGAACCTGGCGTCGCAGCAGCAACCCCTTGCCCACCTACACGCAGCATTACACTTCACCTGCAGCAGCTGATCTGTGCTGAGAAGCTGTGAGTCTGCGAGAGAAGAGGGAGCGGGGGGGAGGATCTCACAGAGTCTGGGCCAGGATGTCAGCTGTCCCTGTGAGCCCCGGCCAGGAACCAGCTCCCTTCTCAACTCCCCCCAGAGGAGGTACTGGGAGGAAGGGAGGTGTTTGTCTGTGTGTGTGGTGATGTGCAGGAAGGGGGGATGTGATGGGCAGGGGGGATGGGATGTGCAGGGGGGTGATGTGCAGGCAGGGGGATGTGATGGGCAGGGGGGATGGGATGTTCATGGGGGGTGATGTGATATGCAGGGGGATGTGATATGCAGGGGGGGATGTGCAGGCAGGGAATGTGATGTGCAGGAATGGGTGATGTGCAGGCTGGGGGAGTGATGTGCAGGAAGGGGGGAAGTGATGGGCAGGGGGGATGGGATGGGATGTGCAGGGGAGTATTGTGTGTGTGTCCGTCCGTTAGCAATAAAGCTTTTTTTTTATTATTATTTTTCTTTTAAAAAACAGGCGCCATGCTCACACCACGTTATAAGCGGATCCGCATTTTAGCGGATCGGGCTATAACGGGGTTGAGCTGTATATATATATATATATATATATATATATATATATATATATATATATATATATATATATATAGACTATTGTCTAGATATATATATATAGGTTAATCCCAAATCACACAGCAATAAATTCATTCTAAAGCAATTTTTTTTCTGTGGTCATCACCAATGTGCGCTATTTTTATTTATTAATTAATATACAGTATTCTAATAGTGGAACCTAAAAGAAAATAATCACAGTCAAGTAAAAGTGTAGCTATACTTACTCATTGCAAATTTGGGAGGATTGTCATTGACATCAGTAAGAGTAACTGTAACTGTTGTAGTTCCAGAAAGTCCACCCATGTGTCCACCCATGTCCTTGGCTTGAATGACCACAAGATATTCCTCTCTGGCTTCTCTGTCCATGTTAGAAAGTGCCGTCTTAATTATTGCTAAAAAAAGAAGGAGAGTCCGCACTAAGATATTTGTAATAATAACATTAGAGCGTTTTCTACCCGAGAGAGAAAGAAGGTAAAGAACCAAACAATTCTAAGTATCTACTGTATAGTCTAAGGCAGGGGTGCTCAAACTGGGGGGGCGCGCCCCCCAGGGGGAGCACAAGATTTTCGGGGGGGATGGGGAGGGGCGGTAACAGGGGCCCTGTGCTTCCCCCAAGGCATTTAAATTAAATGCCGGGATCGCACAAGGCCTCTGTAACTTTACTTACCTTAACTTTCCAATGATGCGTCACAATTGGCAGCCAGGTGTCAAATGACATCGCGGTGCCATAGCAATGTGACGTTACTTGACCCCGCAGCGTCCCAATCGGGGGGGGGAGGGCGAGTAGGGGTAAGAGCAGGGAGGAGGGTCACAGGGATAAGAGCTTGCGTACCTCTGGTCTAAGTGATAAAGTAAGAAGTGTTTACGGTGCAGATATAGTGCAGTACTAATGCTTGAAACATTGGAAGAATCTACTTTCGTTCACCAGTTTATACTACTATCAAATAAATGCTCCTATAACCTGGTGATTTACAGTAGATGCTGTGTATTTATTTATTAGTTTTTTTGTTGAACGAGGAAGAGGTGGTAACAAGTTTGCAAGTTGCTTGAATTATCCATGTGTGAGGTCACATTATACTGTATCACACATTATACTAATTACGTTCTCGGTTTTTATCTGAATGAGTCCAGTGAGCGACTCTGCCAAAGTAAAGATTCCTATTATGATATTATCCACATCTTGTACACAACATTTTTTCTCACTTAACACAATCATCCATATTGAAGTGGGGCTGGCATTACCTCCTCAACGTTCACCCCCAAAGTCAAATTCACAGTGAATAAATAGTTACTGTAGGTGTTATGCACAGCTCATACTTCAATAAACACTTGAATATATGATTCCCTGCAGAAGCTTATGGAGTGAGGTCTGGACTACAGTATGTGTAGCAATCCCCACGATCTTTACAGATCAGAAGTTGTCACACACAAATAAAATTATTGGGTTATACTGCAGTTGGGGTCAAATATTAAAACTTAACATGGTGTAAAAACAGAACGTTGAAGACCATATATAGATAGCAATGAAGAACTAGAAAACTCCATTTACTTTACCACCTCTGTGCCATATCCTTCATTTTACCCAGAGAGTATCGCTCAAGAAAATATAGCCATAAACCTTTCATTATGCAGAAAAGACCAATTTCTCAGTACGACTTGGTTTTATTGTTGTACACAGGTTGTGCATACTCATTCATCACTGGGATGTTGATAAGGGCAGCATTCGTATTTATGAATTTACTTTGGTTTAGAGAAAATCATATTTAACTTTAAACTGATAAGCTGATTACATGAAAAATGAGGAGCACACGTCTTCTCATACGTGAACCTTCATCCTGACACCCACTGACATCGTTACAAATGCAGTGGAAAACATTTGACTCACATTGTTCTTTTTTTGAAGTGCAACAATGTTCCTTATCTAGATAATATGCCACTTTGTATTGCAAAACGATTTTTCAAATGACAGCATGGCAATCTCCACCTGATATGTACATGTTTGATATACAGTGCCTTATACAGTGCAACAATTCTAAAAGACATTAGGAGGGAAGAAAGATTAGTCTATTTCATACACAATGTTACAAACGGTATGTATACATAAATCTTATCAAAGCATATTATATCCCAAAGAAAGCACAAATTTACCACTAATAGTGACTGTGAGGAATTACTCAATGATTTTCAGATATTTATGCCATAGTCACTGGTGTTAAATTAATAGTAACCAATACAGTGCCAGTTAAATCCACCTCATATATTTCAGAGGAAAGATTTTGATGTACCCCAGAATTACAAAAAGGCAGACATATATAATAAAGTGTGACATGTAATTATGTCTGTATATCTGACCTTCACATCTACTTCTAGTGATTCCTCCTTTACTTGTTGAATGTTTGGGGCAGCTTTAGTATTTATGTATTTATAAAATGTTTTACCAGGAAGTACTGATGCAGCGGCCGTTATTCGAACACTTCACGCGTCATGTACATCAGAATCCCGATTTGAAACCGCGGGATGAATTGCAGCCTTCCCGCAAAAAGATGCGAGCGCGGCGAGTGCAGAAAAACAAATTTGAGTGTTCTGGCTTTTAAAAACATGAAATTGACACAGTAGCACAGTAGCACTTTACTGTACACATTACAATTCATCCATTTTATTGCAAACGAAGAAACAGAATCCATGAAATTCAAACAACACATTCGCGATAAGCGCGGGTGCCCGGGGCGATTGGCCACGTTCATGCTGCGTGGGGAACATCAGAGAACTCAAAATCGGCGCCGTGATGTGTCCGAATAACGGCCGCTGCATCCGTAATGCATTGAGAGTTACTTCTCGTTTTTAAGTATGTCCTGGGCACAGAGTTATGATAACAATACATGGTTACATAAATTGGACAGGGTTATACATTATATTAAAGACATTTCATGAACAGTTAGAGATAATATATGTTATAGGCTTATGTAACAGTTACAGACCACATTAAAATGTGAGAGCTTTAGATTTGAAAGAACTCAGATTGGTGGCGGCTTTGTGAGTCTCGGGTATATTGTCGTGAGGTGCACGGTAAGAGAAGGAATTTCTATAAAGATAATGGGGCCAATAAATAAAGATATACATACATACATTAGCAGCATTATCCATAGAATAAAAAGTATTTTCAGTGCAACTTACTACGTTACACTAAGATTTTAATAATTGATTTAACCAATTTATGATTAATATAAATATATTTAAATTGCAGCCACATTGCATAGCAGGGTGACTGTGATCAATAGCAAACCATTTATTTAATTTACTGAGCCTCTAAATATTAGGTCAAGTAAGCTTCTCACTTTATAGGCAACTGTCCATGTTAATTATTCAATGTGATCAGCAGACAGTCAGGTCATGAAAACACAAACAAAGTATCTGAGCGTTGAAATACCCAATAAATGTACTACAATTAACAGGTTCATGTGACGCTGAGCTATAAGAAGTCTATGACAATTGCAACATAAAATAAAACACACAATGCTTTTCCTGCCATTCTTTTTAATGGCAATGTATTTAAGAATGTAATTTGTACACACTGCTGTGCAAATGCTATAATGAATGCTGTGTATAGTCTGATTAAATCAAAGGCTATTTACATATACAACAGATTAACAATGAATGTACTGTACAGTGTCTATGCCGTGCCTTCCAAAGTGAGCTACAGTACCAAACAAGATATCTACAGAATTTCACATTTTTAACCAATAACACATCTTCGGAACACATTCATTTACTGTGACCCTCAGTTAGCGAAATCAACATTCAGTGCAAATATGGAGACCGCAAAGCACAGGCTTAACTGATGCAATTGTATGTTGTGTCATTGGCAATCCACTAAAATAGCGATCTGAAATCCTTACACTTGAAAACATGTTACTTGCCAGCTAATGACTTCTGCAATGTATCACCAGACACACTCCGAACATTTATAGCCCAAAATGATTTTACAAAACAAGGATAATGTGGGACAATTCTTGGGGGCCTATGCTATAAGCGTTCATAAGCCACTTACCGAGCACTTATCGGCCAAAATGCCTACTGTTATTCAGTAAGCCTCGACAAGTGAACGATAAAGGCATGAATCGCCAATAATTTCAGCCGTCATAAAAAAATTGCCGGGTAAGCGGCGATAAGCCACTTATCGGCAGGTTATGAAACGCATGCAATTCTAGTAGCCACAATTAGGTTATCGAGGCCTATCGCGGCTCTAGAATGGCGAGTTTCTCCCAAAATTCTCACGCCAGGAAAAGTTGGTGTGAGGCTGGTGAGAGCCGGCGAGACAGGACTTAGAAAAAAAATGCTTTGATTCTGCATCAGATTGATGCCGGGAGTCTCCGGAGCTGATATCCATTAATATCAGCACCGGAGACCTCAGGAATCAATCCCATGCATTAAAAATGCATTTACAGACAACTTCATTACCTTAGCGGCTAACCGCTAAGGCAATGAAGGGGTTACCCCCTCCCGCTACCCACCAAAGGCCAAATATCACCTTCACCCACCCCCGCTACCCACAATAAACACTAATACCCACCTCCTCTACCCCCACATGATTGATACCAGAGGCTGCGGGTGTCCTCAGGTGGTCCCCGTGGCTGTCTAGGGGCCCTCGGATGGTCCATGTGGGTGGTCCCCATGAGTGTCTGGGGGGCCCTCTGGTGATCCCCGTGGGTGTCTGGGGGCCATCGAGTGGTCCCCTCTGGTGTCTGGGGGCCCTTGGGTGGTCCCCGCGCGTGTCCATGGGTCCTCGGGTGGTCCCTGCAGTACCAATCCTGTGGCCAAAAAGAAAAATGTGCAATACATCCTCCTCTCCCCCTCTCCCCCTCTCCCCCAACACATACAGTACAGTAATGGGTAAAATAACTATAATCCAGATATGGATAATAACTCATTTGCCCATTATAAAATAAATCATTAGCCAGCCAGCATAACCTCTACCCATTGATTGGTATAGTGGTATATCATAACTGCTATAGTAATTAAGGGGTTAACCCCCATCCCTCGTCACCCACCCGGGAGGACTTACCACCCACCCCGGGACCACTATACCCAGCCTGTACCCATTGATTGGCATAGTAGTACATCATACCCATATAATATGGGCATGATAAGCCACTATAGCAGTCAATGGTCACCTAATAAAAAAGCATGAAGGCCAAAAATACACAATAATAAAAGATATACACAAGCACCTCAACACCACATTTCAAGAAATAAAAGCACTAGCCAACCAATTAAATACATAAATAAAAGCATTAGCCAACCAATTAAATAAATAAAAGCACTAACCAACCAATCAATTTAATAAATAAAAGCACTAGCCAACCAATTTAATAAATAAAAGCAATAAACAACAAAACAATTACTTTATTTTAAACACTAGCCAACAAAACAAATAATTAATTTAAAACGCTAACCAATCCTAAAATGTACTAAAAACAAGCCATCCAAATTCCAAACAATTGAATCCAAAATATAAAAACAAATAGAAAAAATTACAATCAATTGAAAACAAGCATTTGCCCCCAAAAATGCATTGGCTGTCACTGTATGCATCTGTACCCTAAAGGGGCACAGATTAATACATAAGCAGTCAGTGGGCGATCACAAACATAAAAATAAATAAATACAATGAAAAAACCTGAAAAAAAAAGACATTTACATAAATTCAATATTTCTCTTACCTTTAGAAGTCTTCACCCTCCGAATCCCGTTGTATCTGTAATCTCTCGTACCGCGACGTCATAACTCACAATCCAACGCCATCCATCCAGAAGACCATCATCAGGTATAAAACAAAACAAATCTTCTTTCTTTTATCTTTTATCACCGTCTTCTTTCTTCATCTGTCATTATTTTCTTTATTTCTTTAATCTTCTTTCTTCATCTGTCAATCCAAAACCCAATGGTAAATCAAGAACAGAATGTTGCCTCGTCGGATTCGAGGTAAAATGAGATGTACAGGCCTTATATATGGCCTGTGACGTCACATTTTATGGTCAATTGGTACAGGATGTCACTTTAAGGGATAATGTCACATCCTTTGTAACTAATATAACCTATCACATGGTACAGCAACCAATGGGATTGTCTTCAATCCCATTGGCTGTAATACTATGTGATATAGCCATGTGGTTTTAAGGATGTGATGTACCTCCCTTGGAGATGATGTCACATCCTTAAAAAAAAAATGAGGCAGGCACATGATACAGCGTCCAATCGGATTGGAGCTGTACCATTTGACCATAAAATGTGTCATCACAGGCCATATATCAGGCCTGTATGTCTCATTTTACCACAAGAAGCCGACGAGACAACATCCTGTTGTGGATTTACCATTGGGTTTGGGATTGACAGATGAAGAAAGAAGATTAAAGAAAAGAAGAAAATAATGACAGATGAAGAAAGATGACGGTGAAAGAAGATAAAAGAAAAATGTGTTTGTTTTTTTACCTGATGCTGGTCTTCAAGGTGGATGGCGTAGGATTGCGGGTGATGATGTCGCGGTACGAGAGATTGCAGATACAACGGGATTCGGAGGGTGAAGACTTCTAAAGGTAAGAGAAATATTGAATGTATGTAAATGTGTTTTTTGGGGAATTGGGAATTTTGCTATCACAGGTAATCGAGGCTTTCTAAATATCGTGATAGCAACGCTCAAACAGGCGGTTTAAATTGCCCGGCGATTTTTTATATGAACGCTTATATCATAGGCCCCTTGGTGTCTACATGGGGACTCGAGAGCTGAAATTATAGGCACTGTGCGAGATTCATGAATACTCCTTCAAGTTTATTGATATCATGTCCAATAATCTAATTTTTTTCATTGTATTTATTTATTTTTATGTTTGTGATTGCCCATTGATTGATAATGTATTAATCTGTGCCCCTTTAGGGTACAGATAAATACAGTGACAACCAATGCATTTTTTGGCAAATGCTTGTTTTGAATTGATTGTAATATTTTCTATTTGTTTTTATTGTTTGGACTAGTTTGGAAATTGGATGGCTTGTTTTTAGTACATTTTAGGATTGGTTAGCGTTCTAAATTATTTATTTTGCTGGCTACTGGTTTAAATTAATTTATTGTTTTGTTGGTTGGTGCTTATATTTATTAAATTGATTGGTTGGCTTGTGCTTTTATTTATTTAATGGGGGTGTTTAGTTGCTTGTGTATATCTTGTATTTTTGTGTATTTTTGGCCTTCATGCTTTTTTATTAGGGTGACCATTGACTGCTTTAGTAGCTTATCATGCCCATATTATATGGGAATGATGTACTACTATGCCAATCAATGGGTACAGGCTGGTAATAGTGGTCCCGGGGTGGGTGGTTAGGCTTCCAGGGTGGGTATTGTATTGTATTGTATGTCTTTATTTATATAGCGCCATTAATGTACATAGCGCTTCACAGCAGTAATACATGTGGTAATCCAATAAATAACAGATAATATAAATAACAGATCATGGGAATAATTGCTTTAGACATTAAGGAAGAGGAGTCCCTGCTCCGAGGAGCTTACAGTCTAATTGGTAGGTAGGGAGAATGTACAGAGACAGTAGGAGGGAGTTCTGGTAAGTGCATCTGCAGGGGGCCAAGCTTTATGTGACATGTATTCAGAATAGCCACAGTGCTATTCATATGCTTCTTTAAGCAAGTGTGTCTTAAGGTGGGTCTTAAAGGTGGATAGAGAGGGTGCTAGTCGGGTACGGAGGGGAAGGGCATTCCAGAGGTGAGGGGCAGTCAATGAAAAAGGTTTAAGGCGGGAGAGGGCTTTAGATACAAAGGGGGTAGAAAGAAGACATCCTTGAGAAGAACGCAAGAGTCTGGATGGTGCATAACGAGAAATTAGGGCTGAGATGTAAGGAGGGGCAGAAGAGTGTAAAGCTTTAAAAGTGAGGAGAAGAATGGAGTGTGAGATGCGGGATTTGATCGGAAGCCAGGAGAGGGATTTCATGAGGAGAGATGCTGAGACAGATCTAGGAAAGAGTAGAGTGATTCTGGCAGCAGCGGGTGATGAGGGATGGGGGTTAACCCCTTAATTACTATAGCAGTTATTAACTGCTAAGGTGATTAAGGGGTTAGGAGCCATTAGATTATATTTTGTCTTGTATTCTTTCTGGCAACGGAAGACATGGACCTGGAATATGCTGATGATGGCAGGGGTAAGTCAAAGGTTTATTTTCTTTATTTATGCTGGCTGGCTAATGTTTTATTTTATAATGGGCAAATGAGCTATTATCCATATCTGGATAATAGTTATTTTGCCAATTACTGTACTGTATGTGTTGGGGGGGGTGTATTTATTTGAATGTATTGCAAAAAAATTGCCACAGGATTGGTACTGCAATCCAACAGGGACCCGCGGGGACCGCTGAGTGCCCGCAGATACCCGTGGGAACCACCTGATGACCCTGGACACCCATGGGGACCACCCGAGGGCCCACAGACACCTGTGGGGACATCCTGAGGACCAGAGGGACCCCCTGAGGGACCACAGACAAACGCAGGGACCACCTGGGGACCCCCAGACACCCGTGGGACACGCTAGGGTCACCAGGCACCCACGGGGACCATGTGAGGACCGCCAGTCACTCACAGGGACTACCCGAGGGCCCCCAGACACCCGCGACATCTGGTATCATTCATGTGGAGGTAGAGGAGGTGGGTATTAGTGTTGTTGTGTTTTTAATGTTTATGGTGGGTAGCAGCTGTTTTAATATAAATGTTAATGCTAGTGTAGATGAGCAGAACCGCATTGATTTGAGGTCCAGGGACCCCTGCTTCCCGAAATACAGTCCCCGTTATGGGGTTCCGGTATCTCCTATGCATTTAAATGTCCCGCGTCACGTGACAGTGGGAATAAAATGCATAGGAGATACAGGCACCCCATAACGGGTCCTGTATCTTGGGAAGCATGGGGTCCCCGGACCTGAAATCTACATAGTTCTTCTCCGGAGACCCCCTGCTCATCTACACTAGTATTACATTTTTTATTAAAAAAACATTAATTTCGGGCAAGATTTGCGCAGGGAGAGGCGGCTCTCTCTAAGCAGCTCTCTCTGCAGCTGAAAGAAATCACCGGGTAAGGCCTTTTCAGAAAGGCGATCATCACACCGCCGGCTACTCGCCCGTTTTGGGAATTTTGCTATCACAGGTAATCGAGGCTTTTTGAATACCATGATAGCAACGCTCAAACAGGCGGTTTAAATGGCCCGGCGATTTTTTATATGAACGCTTATAGCATAGGCCCCTTGGTGTCTACATGGGGACTCGAGAGCTGAAATTATAGGCACTGTGCGAGATTCATGAATACTCCTTCAAGTTTATTGATATCATGTCCAATGATCTAATATGTAAATGTATATTTGCAGAGTTGAAAATATGTATATATTAATGCCCACATATCGGGAGTTCATGGACTAAAATACTATAAATTCAATATTGCCCGATTATTGTTTTTGCATAAAGAAAATTCTCCTTGGCAGACAAACTGACAACAACCAGTTGAAAAATACATATTACACTGCAAGTAATCAAGAGAATCTTAAGGCATAGATCCACAAAAGGGTTCTAAGCTTTAGCACGTCTTTACTGCCATTCAAACGAATGGATCAGGGCCATAGATTTCTCCATGAATACAACATGGGTTTCTTTGAAAAAGTGGGTTTTACTTCTGCCATGGGATAGAAAAAAACCTGGGGATGGATCTTGTTCAGTAGCATGAAGAACATTCAATGGGATTCTTCTTCAAGTAACAGACTATAAAATCCTGTATAATACTATTTATTACTACTACTACTGTGTCCATTTCCTAAATATTACGTAAATAGAGACCTGCAGCAAGTTTACTAAAGCATATCATAATCTTAAATTCTTTCAGATGTTACTAAAGGATATCTGCAATCATAGTTCAGATGTCGTTTGAGTATAATATACAGAACCCGGGAAGCTAGAACAAGTAATAACAGAAGATAACATATCTCAGACTACAGATAGTATCCTTTTTGTTCATGACGATTCGTAGCTTGGTTCTCAGAAAAAAATGTTTCTTACAATTGCAAGAGAACTTTGTGATAGAAAAGAGCCCTTTCTGAACACAGTGAATGCAGACATTCTCTCTCCTTGGAAAAGGCATTCATCAAATCAATTCATTCACGAATGAAGATGTAACAGACTTTTTTGTGTGTGGATATTTCTGCCTTCAGTTATTCAGCTAATTCGAAACATTTTTGTAGAAATTTCCCATATTATATTCTTCCCCCTACATTTGCAGAGGTGAATAAAACAAGAGGACTTGTAAGTCCAAAAAGTGTTTATTTTTTATCTTTGCCAGCCTGATTAGACTTCTGTACATCAAAAGACTCGATGAATCCTGAGACT
The DNA here is from genome assembly GCF_040206685.1 of Ascaphus truei. Lineage (NCBI taxonomy): Eukaryota > Metazoa > Chordata > Amphibia > Anura > Ascaphidae > Ascaphus > Ascaphus truei. Next base: position 18,133,137 of record NC_134501.1, read on the forward strand.
AAGCCCACTGCATGCTGCCTAAAAGTATGTTTATGTCAGGGGTAGCCAAATCCGGTCCTCAACGGACACCAACAGGTCATGTTTTCAGGCTTTCCCTGCTTCCGCAAAGGTGGCTCAATCAGTGGTTCGGTCATTATAACTGAGCCACCTGTGCAGAAGCATGGATATCCTGAAAACCTGACCTGTTGGTGGCCATTGAGCACTGGAGTTGGTTTATGTATTTGTGATAGTGCTACAAGAATATATGTCTTTCTCATTCCCCTACCCCATTATACTATAGTTTAGTGTTATTTATTACTGCAAACTACAGCTACAGAATGCAGCCCTACCCCTAGTGAGAGATTCTAATTGTCCCATATGCTGTATTAATGCCTCACACATACTGTATTTTTTTGAGATGTATAACAGTCATTGTCCTCCCTGGGATAGATTTGGTGAATTCATCATGTTTAATCACGGGCCGAACATGAGAATTTCCTTTTGCATTGCATTTGTGGAAAATATCATGAATACAATAATATCAATTTTTCTGCATTAATAGTTACAGTATTATTCCACTAATCTCCAATGTTTAGGATATTTTCACATACCCTGATCTCTACACTTCACCGCTAACCAAATTACTGTAAAGAAAATTACAACCCAATCAGTGGGGACTTACTAAACCTTCAATTATGTAAGATTCTTTCCTACTGTCAATGACCTGCTCAATCAAAAGATATTATCTCTATAAAAATAATCTCCTATTTTACTTTGATCCTACAATATCGGTTGCTTTGGGACTCCAGAGCTGTCATCATTTCTGACATAGCAGTAAGCAAATGAACAGCAATAATTAAAACACTCATAAAATTACAGTTGTGACCACTTCCATCTTGTACGGTACTTTTACCCATGGAAAGCCGTAGGCATGGGCGTCCGCAGGGGGGGGCAAGGGGGGGCGCTTGCCCCCCCCTGGATCCTGGGCCGCCAACAGCGGGGAACAGAGGGCACTGGCGTGACAGGATTTAGCGCGCTCTTCTGCAAAAGAAAAAAAAAAACCCTTGTCTCCTGATTGGCTGGCGCGTGTTGGCAAGCTGCCAGGATTTTTTTTTTTTTTGTTCCTCGCAAGCCCTATCTCAGCGGTGCGCAAAACTGGGGGGTGCCAAATTATTTAGGGGGGGGCACAGCCTGTGCGGCGAAACCTGGGGGCAGGTCAGAGCAGGGGCAGAGCAGAGCAGAGCAATGCCAGGCAGAAGATCCGTGCTGTGTTTCCCTGTGCTTGTGTGTATATATATATGTATAATGATGTGTGTGTGTGTGTGTGTGTGTGTGTGTATATATATATGTATAGTGATGTGTGTGTGTGCGGGGTTGCAGACCTGCCTAAGACATGCAGATGAGCATACAGCTATATTTGCATATTTGCTTTCCTGTGGAGGGTTTTTGTCACTTTTTTTACTCACCATAACTTAACTCAGTAGTATGGTTTGGCCTATCCCATAAGCCTCTCTTGCATTCCCAGTAAAATCAACCCCACACTGATGAGACCCATCAAGGTCGAAACAGCTGTCTGTGGGTGGTTTTCTGGGTATGCACCTTAACCCTGGCTGTGCTCAAAGCTGTGACCATGCAGCAAGCTTAAGCCTATAGGGAACCATGTTAAAAATGGTTATTGAGGCAAAAAGTGACACTGTGTGCTCATTTGCATGTCATTTCCCAGAATCCCTTGCTGCAGTGGAAGTGCTGTATGCTGGGTGATAATGGGGAAAGGCGGGGTTGCAGACCTGCCTAAGACATGCAGATGAGCATACAGCTATATTTGCATATATATATATATATATATATATATATGTGTGTAGAGATGTGTGTGTTTTGTGATTGAATGTGTGCTGTGATTGTGTGTGGTGTGGGGGGTGTTGTTTGTGTTGTGATTGATTGTGTGCTTGGCGGGACAAACAAAATTGACATTGAAGCATGCTCAGCAGCAGTCAATGCGCACAACCCCACATCCACACACAAACACAGAAATAGCCCTGATCCATACCCCCCACTCGTGCTTGCAAAATTATGCAGGACACCCTGTGCTCATGCTTGGAGAGTTGGTGATGTCACCACTCTCGGCGGCAGCGTGGACGCAGCCTAATTTTGCAAGCGCGAGCTGTTGAAACATATTTGTATTTACATTGTATATCGTTTAATAAAGGGGGGGGGGTTTCATGTGATTTTGATTACGTCAGGCAGGGGGGGCCCGAGAAATTAAATGGATGAAAAGGGGGGCTCGGCATAAAAAGTTTGCTCACCCCTGCGAGTCTATCTGACCTTGCATAGCGAGGCCTGCCCTTTCCTGCATGGAGCAAGTCAGGTGAGTACTGCTCCATGCCACTCTCGCTTCCCCCTTGTCCTCCTGCTCTGATTCCCCCCCCCCCCTGCTCCGGTCCCCCCTTCCCGTTCCGATTCCCCCCCTGCTCCGGGTCCCCCCTTCCCGTTCCGATTTCCCCCCCCCCTGCTCCGATTCCCCCTTGTTGCGAGTGTCTGAGTTTGTGTCTGAGTGTGTGTCTGTGTGTGTGTGAGATCAGGGGGGGAGGGAATGAATGTGAGGAGGACGGATTCAGGGAGTGGGTTTGAGTCAGAGGGGCATAATTGATGGAGGGGGGAGAGTGAGGAGACAGGGGGTGTAATAGAGGAAGTGAGGAAGGGAGGGGTGAGGGGAGAGAGTGAATGAAGAAGAGAGGGGGTAAGAAAGAGATGGGGCTACACCTTGGGACTATCTGCATTAGAGTGGGGTGTGTGGTGTGTGGGGTGTGTGTGTGTCTGAGTCTGAGTGAGAGAGAGAGAGTCTGAGTGAGAGAGAGAGAGTCTGAGTGAGCGAGGGATTCTGAAGGGGAGGGAGTCTGAGGGGGGGAGTCTGAGAGAGTCTGAGGGGGAGAGAGTCTGAGGGGGAGAGAGAGAGTCTGAGGGGGAGAGAGAGAGTCTGAGTGAGAGAGAGAGAGTCTGAGTGAGCGAGGGATGCTGAAGGGGAGGGAGTCTGAGGGGGGAAGTCTGAGAGAGTCTGAGGGGGAGAGAGTCTGAGGGGGAGAGAGAGAGTCTGAGGGGGAGAGAGAGAGTCTGAGTGAGAGAGAGTCTGAGTGAGCGAGGGATTCTGAAGGGGAGGGAGTCTGAGGGGGGGAGTCTGAGAGAGTCTGAGGGGGAGAGAGTCTGAGGGGGAGAGAGAGAGTCTGAGGGGGAGAGAGAGAGTCTGAGGGGGAGAGAGAGAGTCTGAGGGGGAGAGAGAGTCTGAGAGGGAGAGTGAGAGTCTGAGAGGGAGAGTGAGAGTCTGAGAGGGAGAGGGAGAGTCTGAGAGGGAGTGTGAGAGTCTGAGAGGGAGAGTGAGAGTCTGAGAGGGAGAGTGAGAGTCTGAGAGGGAGAGTGAGAGTCTGAGAGGGAGAGGTAGAGTGAGAGTCTGAGAGGGAGAGGGACAGTCTGAGAGGGAGAGGGAGAGTCTGAGAGGGAGATTGAGAGTTTGAGAGGGAGAGTCTGAGAGGGAGAGTCTGAGAGGGAGAGTCTGAGAGGGAGAGTCTGAGAGGGAGAGGGAGAGTCTGAGAGGGAGAGGGAGAGTCTGAGAGGGGGAGAGTCTGATAGGGGGAGGGTGTGTGTTTGTGTCTGTCTGTCTGTGAATGAATACAGACACCAACCCACAGTCAGTCAGTCACCCACCCAAGTGTCAGTCACACACGAGTCAGTCAGTCAAAGTGTCAGTCACCCACCCCGTCACCCCCCCCCCCACAACCACTCTCTCTCTCTAGTTAACATTATGCCCCCCCCTGAAAACATTTCTGCGGACGCCCATGGCCGTAGGGGCTGCAGCACAGTGGTCATGTGACCGCGGTGGCCTTCGACCCGGAAATGGAAGAGGAGTTGTCCTCTTCCATTTCCCAATACTTCAGATCGGATCCTGCACTCTGTGGGAACGCCACATGCCATCAAAACTGAAAAAAAAATGTCTCTTTGGGAATGACAAAGCGATTAGGTCAAAGGGTTAAAGGAGCAAGCCAGCCTAAATAGCCTTCATTTTGTACAGGGTTTTGAAACTGGGGGGGTTCTCCAGAGTTGAACCCCACTATTTTCAGCTCCGGGGACCCTCGGATTCTTCAGCAGAAAGGTTTTTTTTAAAAATAGGTTGGAAGCAGGGGGTCTCTGGAGCTGAACCGCGTTGATTTCAGCTCCAGGGACTTCTTCTTCTCGAGATACTTACCTCCCTCCATATGAGGTGCCAGTAGCAGCTCTGGCTGGACAGTGGAGGGATATCAAAATGTCAGCTAAAATGTCCCACGTCTTGTTGCCCAATAGGAAGCCGTGATGTCATCCCTTATGGATTCCTATTGGCCTGCATGACCAGGACCTTTAAACAGCAGAGATACCGGTAACACACATGGATGTACGTATCTTGGGAAGCAGGGTGTTCCTGAAGCTGAAATTAATGTAGTTCAGCTCCGGAGACCCCTTGCTTCAATCCTATTTAGACACATGAAGCATGGACTGCTGCTTTCAATTGCCATTAAAAGCCTCAACCAATGATGTTGCAGCTTCAATTGGCCGCCATTTTGCTTCCCCTGAGGGAAATATAAAACCAGCAACTTCACCAGTAAGTATCTTGGAAACAAGGATGTGGGGGTCCACAGAACTGAAAATAGTAGGGGTTGGCTCAAGGGGGGATGCCCGGTTCCCAACCTGTAAACAAAATGGGGGCTATAAAAAAAAATGAGTAGGAGGAACAACTTTTTACATTTATTTATATTAACACATGCAGAATAAATGTGTGTACAACTTGGTGACCAAACAACCTACCTGAGTGAGGTTCAATAGAAAAATAAGGCTGGCCTTCCAAAATGCTGTAAACCAATTTAGCGCTATTTCCATAAACCGGGTCATCTGCATCTGTGGCCGTTAACTTGGTGACAAAGGTACCTAAAAAGAAAGAGTTGAATTAATGATTGACCTTCTTTAAACATATCTAAAAGCTGTTCATCAATATATTTCAAGACAGGCATGTAAACACAATAAAGTCATACGAAACTTCCTCTCCGCGTTCACCTTGGGTATAAAGCTGCCAATACTTTCGAAGAAGTGAGGACAATTTTATTATAATTATTGATCATGGATAAACCTTTTCATCGATGTAAGGATTACGTTATATTATACCTTTGTAGACCTTTCGCAGCCTTGCCGGTTTAAAATATTTTTTGTAAACGATATGCAAAAAAGACATAATGATTAAGAAATGGTGTACTGAAATACAAGTGTACATTTGGTATTTTTGTATACAGTATGTTGCATTCATGATTAACGATCAAGTTAAACTACCGTATCAGTTACAAAGTAATCTCCTTAAGAAAATGAAATCACGAATTCCAGATGTAAGCTGGGATTCAGCCAACGAGATGGAAGATATTTTTATAACATGTTTTCTCAAAGCGTTGATGCGTTGAATTCTTACGGAACAACCACCTTACGATTAACAATGTGGTTCAAAAATATGTTATCCTTTAATAGGCAAAGTCCCTTTTGGTTTCTCAATTCACTGCCTTAGTTTGTCCCTGACCTCTTATTGTGCTTTTCAGCAAAATGTCATGAGCAATTATCTGGTAGAAGAGGTGTCAGCCAACCGCAGGGACTATTCCCTGATTATACCTGTGCTATAATGTCTTAGAAAACCAGTGTGCCTATAATTATCCATGTGTAAAGCCTTTCAATAACATTTCTAACAGTAAAACGCCTAGAATGTATGGATTTTCTACATCTATGTTGGAAAAAAAGATGCTGCGTTTCAGTTTTAGCCAAATCAGGCAAATTTCTACAACTATTTAGATGTTATTAAACACAGTACTGTGCTGCACCTTGGCAATATTACACAGACAACAAATTACTTTTGCAGGTGTTTAAAGGAAAATGTATTCTAGAAAAGGTTTAGTAAACCCCTTTAGCCTCAAGGGTTTGTCACGACATAAAAACATTGGTGACAATTATGAAACTGTAAAGTCAAACGAAAATGATCAGTTAACAACTACCAAATGTCTACTTAGTTGCATGCTGATGAACATGTATTGGAAATTCACGTACATCTACATACTGTGCCAGTCCTGTTTTGTGTTCATGTCAATGTCAGTGGACTTTAGTAATGACTTCTGTTATTGAAGTTCTACACGAGCGGTTTCCAACCTATCCTTGGTTAAGGAACCCTATAATTATATTGTGAGCTTCTGCTTAACCCCAACCTTCTATAATAGCGTGACTGAGATCAGATGCATTGTAAGGAACCCCCGACCCTCTCTAATAGCGTGTCTGAGATCAGATGCATTGAAAGGAACCCCAACCCTCTCTAATAGCGCGTCTGAGATCAGATGCATTGTAAGGAACCCCGACCCTCTCTAATAGAGCGTCTGAGATCAGATGCATTGTAAGGAACCCCAACCCTCTCTAATAGAGTGTCTGAGATCAGATGCATTGTAAGGAACCCCGACCCTCTCTAATAGAGCGTCTGAGATCAGATGAATTGTACATTCGTCTGTATTTGGTACAATGTTCAAATGACCTGAAAATTGCAGAGAACCCTTTAGGGATGGCCAGAGAACCCTTTAGGGATGCCTAGAGAACCCAAGGCTTCCTAGGAATGCCGGTTGAATAACACTGCACCACACAATGTTGCTGTAGAAATGTGCATTTCTTATGTTTCAAGCAGTGGGAATAAAGTTATATTTCCAACATTCTCAATTGTATATTTTTCCTAAATAACATGTGAGCAGTAATCCTGCTATCACAATGTCTAGAGCATTTGTAAACTGCAATATATTTTGGGCAAAGTACAGTAGAGGATCATTTTCAGTGATTCATATAATAACCATGATTTCCCTCAGATCAAATATATTTGAAAAAAAAGGAGGGAATGAGATTATTACTCATTGTGAAATGGCTGCACTAGGAGATGCTTTGTTAATATTTTATTAGAGGAATTCAGTCTCTATGCTTAGCATGCTGCTGGTGGGAAATATTCTGAGTTCCTGAGTGACATCATTTAACACCCTTACCCAAAGAGAAGCGCTGTGCGCGTGGAGAGAATATTTTCCTAATAAAATATTAACAAACCAACTTCCGCTGTAGCCAGGTTACAGGGAGCGCGGTAAGCAGAGTTCTGTTTGCTAGTCTGCTAGGGTGTCACTTATCAAAGTCTCCAATCTGCAAAAGGACAGCACAAATGTAGAAAAGACTTCACCAAATGTATCAAGGCAAAAAAAATTCCATTATTTCCTCTACGACATTTGCCTTTGATACATTTGGTACCCTTTTCTTTTGCTCGCTACATTTGCCAACTGGATGCCTGGGTTTGACACAACCCCCAAAATCTGTTTTACTCGATCATTTTAGGATGTAAACCGCTCCACAGGCCACTCAAACGTGATACATTGTGCGTAAATGTGCCTGAGATATGGAATGTTATGAGACGTCTCGGATATTCTGCTTTATGTTGTGATATCTCATGTTCCACTGGCACAGGTCACTTCTGTAACCCGTGAAAATGCCTTTTTTTTTTTTTTTAAGAAACATTTGTATCAGAGGTTATGTTCCAAAGCAGTCTAACAAGTCAGGTATTATGGATATCTCTGCTTCAGCACAGGTGGCTCAATCAATGATTCTGTCATCCTGACTGAGCCACTGATTGAGTCACCTGTGCTGAAGCAGGAATATTCTTAAAACCTGACCTGTTGGTGGCCCTTGAAGATTGGAGTTGGCCACCCCTGCTCTAAAGCTTCAAGGTGCATGTTCTGAAAGCTGAACGGTCATTTTCACAGTCTAGATACAGTATGTTTTTAAATAATATTCACATCCTATGCTTGCAAGGCAGTAAATGTCTCTTGCTTGTAGAGCAGGGGTCTCCAAACTACGGCCCGGGGGTCACATCAGGCCCCCCACAAGGTTTTATCCGGCCCGCAGCAACTTGAAATATATATTTTTTTGCTAATTATATATCATTTCCCAGTTTCTCTTTTGTTTTGAATCATATCATGCTGATTACCCCCAAAATATCCAAATAAAACGTATTCATTCATTTATAAAATATACAGACGCAGCGGCCGTAATTCGAACATCTGCCTGGGTAAATGCGTTAGGCCGCGTGGTGTTGCGAGATGTTCCGTTGCAGACATAATGGCCCATCGGATTAACACAGCAGGGGTCCCTTCTGTGTGAGTTCTACCGGGGTCTGCCTTTCTGTAATAGACGCGCAGTAAGAGTATAAATATCTAAATATTATAGAAAGATTTTTTTTCTTTGGCCCGCAAAAATGTGTAGAATATACGATGTGTCCCTCCTACTGAAAAGTTTGGAGACCACTGTTGTAGAGTATTTCAGTGATGTGTGTGCTGCATTTGAATGATTTAAACCCAACTTTAATTTGAAATACTCTATGAAAACTACAAATGTGTAGCCTGATTAAAGATCAAAACCTTTTTTTTTCACATGTTTGGTATAGTGTCATGAACTACATATACTTTTGACAATATGATATAAAAAAAAATATTTGTTAATATTACAAATATCCCTTGTTGAAGATCTCTGTAAAGATACAGTACACTTGATCCATCGTTTGCAATGCAATGGTAATAACGGTTAATTAACTTTATTGGCATCGAAAACTTAAATGAGGATCTGACTTTGGATGGATGCCAGTATGGTCCTTCACAAAATTCTGACAAATGGTTATATTAATTGACAATGATAGATAAGTGGAAGAATGGCATTTTGTATGTGCAGCAAGTAGCATGCAGAGACTCGAGCATTAACGAACAACAAGGTTTTACAGACTTTACTCTCAGTATTGTTGTTTGAATTTTTGGTACGAAAAGGAATTTCTTTGTGGTTTGATCTTGTTAAATACAATTTCTATATATATATGTAGCCAAGGTTATTGGGATCGCTAGTGTTTTCAGGTGAAATATTCTGTGATTTTCTGCATTATCACTGCCATTGAATCCTACGGAAAATGTGTCTACTTTGCTTTACCACGTGATATTCTGTGTGATGAGCGAGTGCAATAACCTTGGCCATTTCTGTAATACAAATAGCTCCGCACCTATTACAACTTTTGTATACCATCAGTATAAACTTTTAAAAAGTTAGATTTTGGGCGAATCAAAATAATTGGTGAATTTTGCAAAGTTTGAGTGAAAGGTTAACACATCACTGGATTCCCTGCATGTACAGTATATGGAATAATATTACAGATCACATAGTCTAGGATCACAAATATTTAAAGCATGAGTGTTAATCATGTTAGTAAATTGTCTATAGAAGCACTTAATTAATTCTTACATTTGCATAGACTAGAAGAAATAAACTAGTAATATCACATAACATAAAATACAGTATATACAGTGCAATTCTCAAACTACAGATGTAGGAAGATTGTCTCAGGAGCCAAGGCTGAAGCAGTGAAAGTCTGCGGCCCCCGGAGACAGTGTCTTCCGTAGTCGCGCTGCTGGAGTTCTATGCTTCTGAATGAGCTCCACAGCAGCATTCATTTGCTAGGGCTGTGACCACCGTAGGTGGCTATGGCACCATAGACATTGAGTCTTGCTACATCTGTATGCACATATATCAGCCCTACCACTCAGGAACACTTTAGCAGACAAGGAACCTGGTAGCTGCAGACTGGATTTAACCAGACAATTCTCTTTTGCAGGAAGTTCCTGACTTACAATATGATGCTCGGGCTATTTATTTTAGGTTTCCTTTCCGAGCTTTATTGGGTGCATATTATACTTTCCTTGGTTGGTTTTGCAGGCTCTACGTGCTATTTATAAATTATGTAACTGATCCCCATTTTGGGGTTACTATATGTGTAATGGGTTAAAGGAGTCAGATTCTGAATGTCTGCCCCATTGCGTTTGCAAAGGATCAGGCAGAGGCCTAGTGCCACCCCTTTTCTGCCTAGAGACAGGGAGTGGAGGAGAGGTGATAAATAGAAGAGCAGAAGGACCCTCAGATCCTTGGAGGAGAGACCAGGGAGGGAACTAAATTGTAAATAATTAAGTTCGTGTAGGAATCCCCTTTAATGTTTTCCAGAGCAGGGAAGTGTCTTTTAAAATCTTGCCCCTAGTAAAGGAAGCTGGAGACGTACAGGTTTCAACAGAGGGAGATCAGTGTCTTTGAGGGGTTGCCCTATCTGTACCACTTGGATTCATCTGAAGTCAGGATCATCAGAGGTTATTTATGACACATTCCCACAAGTAGGATCCTGAAAAAATAAAGTGCTGTGCACGTATGTAAAAAAAACCCTGCTACCTCAGTACAAGAGAATTGAATATGAGGTGAGCAGAGTAGAATACAGAGTTAATGACCCCTATCCTACCACAATGAGGAATGGGATCCTCTGCTGGGACCCTAGAAATTTAGGGAATGAGAATATCTCAAGAAGCATGGTTAACCATGCCTGAATTAAAGCAACCCATTCAATGTTAAAGCAATGTGCCTTCTCAGGATTGCAATGATGCAGCTGAGGAAGAGTTGAATAAAAACTGCTTTGTTTAATAACTACAAAGTTCCTGGCGCCCATTATTACCATCTGCATATACACCCAGCCAGTGTGGATCAGCACCCTTGACCAAGGGAATGCACCCTGAGTGGCCTACAACACAGACAGCATATGTAAACTCCTTTATAGCCGGACAGGGAAGGTTACAATTATTATTATTATTTTAAGTTATGTGGCACATTTCTGATGCAATCTCTAATAAATGTGAAGATTACCTAGTGTCTGCACATCATTAAAAAAAATGTTGTTACATGCATTGCGTTATGTCACTAATAGCTACAGATGCAGCCACCAGTATTAGATCACTTGCGTTGGAAAATCTGGGGCAATCTACATATAAACTGCAACATTTCTGTGAGATTTCTTCAGCCAGACTAATGGCCCATCGGATTAACACAGCGGGGGGTCACTGCAGTCCCATTCAAAGTGAATGGGACTGCAGGGACCCTTGCTGTGTTAATCCGACGGGCCATTCGTCTGGCAGCAGAATCTCACAGAAATGTTGAGTCATTTACTGTGAGGTGCCTTAGTTTTAACCCAGGCAAGTGATCGAATACTTGTGGCTGCATCTGTACTTACATTTGGCATACAAATTATGCGTGCATAGTACACTGACATAGGACTTTTCACGCTGACACATACAAATATACAAATACACACACGTACACTACAATTACTCCTAACAAGAGATTATACAGTAGAGTGTTATGACCTTTCATTTTTACTGTACTGTTCTCTTGAACAAAAGCATATCGTTTTAATAAACATTGTTTTGCAAATGATTTGTAGACTGGTGCCCGTGTATATTCCATATACGTGTAATTAGCATATTCAGGAAACCAACACATTGTTTTCCATTCCCCTTCTACTTCATTTTAATCTTTAAAAGACACCTTCCAGCAGTAGTATCCTTAGGGATAAGGGACAACTGCCCGGGGCCCCACAATGTAAGGGGACCCCAAATTTTGAAAAATGTTTTATTGGGTGAAGTTAATATGGGTTTTAACTACCACCTAACAAAATCCGTATCGTTATTTACCTAATGTACATTATCTTTGACTCTGGGGTCACATGATCTGAAAGAAAACCGTCATGATGTGATTTCATTATTGACTTGACCTGTTTGTCTCAATTCTGTTTTCTAAGCCTCCAAGCCTTATTGTTACTATGATAATTATGAACACATTGCACATATTGTATACCATTGGGTAATGTTTCTGCTTGCTGACAAAATAAGATTAAAGACTTAAATAAAAATGTGGCTTTAGTGCTTGGTGGCGTTGCTTCGGTATATTCTGTGTGCATTGCAAACACAGACTCCGCGTCTGAACATTATTCAAAAAGAATAATGCAAGGGCTGTCATGAGGACTACAGGCAAACAAAGACCTTGGAGAAGAAATAAAACGTGTGTGTTGAAAAATTATCTTTGAGGACTATAAAGTCAACACAATGGATGACTGCTCGCAATTCATGATGTTCATTTGTTGGAAATGTATAGTACAAGATAATTTTGTATTGTGCATAAAAATAGTAACTTTGAATTCCTATAAGCTTTAAATGCAATTGGTTCAGCTAAGATCAGTGTTGCTCAGCTAACTGGGGATAGAAAAATGTGGAGATAATTGATATACGTTGTGGTAAACACCCCTCTTTTGTGTAGAGCTGCCGTTTGCCCAGGCTCTTCGGGACACGGTCCTCTAGGTTTATGACAAAAGGATCATACGGAGCATTACGTTGTTATTTCATCCCACTAAGGGACTGCAGCTGTAACAGATATACAGTAGGTAGGAGGCACTCAGCCATTGACCGTCAGCAGTTTCTTCTTACAGTATATCCGGGTTACTCAATGTTTCAGACACCCTGTCACTTTAAGAAACAAAATCATAAAAACACATATCCCCTTTAGGGAAACTAACTATACAGTACAGTAGCTCTCTCTCTCTCTGCGATTGGCTATTCAACTAACCTGGTTCCCAGTTTTAAATAACGCACTCCCACTTAGAGAAACTATATACACACTGATATCCACAGTAATATACATTTGTTTAATTCTTATCTGTTCGCTAGGGAATAGCATTCCAAAGGATTGTATGCTGTCCTTTCGGATACCACAACACATGAAGGGGGCGTCCTCCCCAAACTGGATACAGAGGAGCAGCGTGCCCCAGCCTCCAAGAGAGAGACTGAAAAAGTAAACCTTTCTGCCCTAAATACTTGTTCCTGTAATTAGGTTAGCAGGAGAGGGGGACCAGAACCACTGCAAAGTCTGGTATGGATTTCTTATCTACTAGTCTTAATGACTGTGAATCTGTGGGATGGATCACATCCACAGTACTGTATGTCTGCACTTTGTGCTATAAATCAGGCAGAAAGCTGCCTACTATCCTGGGACTGTGTCACAACGTGTATAGAAATTATCCAAACACCCTTGACATTAGAGCAGTGTACTGTAGCAAGGCCATCACTTACACTGGCGACACACTTTATTCGAGCTCGGCTAGTCCCACGAATTCGGGTATACCCGGGTATATTGAGGTTTGTGACTGTTTTCTGCCCGAGTGCATTGAGGTATTTTCCAGACAGGGATTGAAGCATTTTATTCCCACTGGCTGCAATACTGCACAGTATATATATATATACTGCATTACAATTCATGAATTTATGCCATCTGGTAGACACGCGAAGCATTGCAGCCTATTAAATCCTAATCATTATCATTTAACAGATCAGCCGCCCGTCAGCCAGGCATGAACCCAGGCTGGGAAGGCAAACGCAACGGGGCTTGTCAGGTGAGGAGCGGCGCATTCCAGGTATCTGCCAGGTACATACTGGGTATTTGCTCGAATAAAGTGTGTCGGTGCAGTAAATGTAAATTCCATTATTATCAGTAAAACCATAGGTTTTCATCACTGAATATAATGTTGCTATTTAAAATGTAACAATCTTACAGCATGTAAATGTAATCCCTAACAATATAAATCAGTGCTAGTTTGTACTTTTACATTTTAAGACTCCTCAAGGGTCTAGTCCGGATCTACAAAAAACATCTAAAAAATAATTATCATGCTGACCAATGAAAATGTTCAAGAACCTGCCAAATAGTTCATTTTCTTATTACTAAGCTTTTATTTTTGTATCATAAAAGCAATAATAAACTGTGCTGCTATAAGAACGAAATCATAAGTAATGGTGTGTGTCCGTGATTCCTGATAGCGAAGAACTAATATTAAGACTCAAACTGTAGTTTACCTTAACATTGCCACCAGCATTAAATATATTCCTTTTGTTGCACAAGCCCCAATTTTGAATTAATTTATTAGGATATGCACATGAATTCAGACTGCACCATTGGGATTTATTTATGTTTGAATATATCCCTTTTGATTGCAATTGCAATAAGTATTGAGGTTAGTACTGTAATTTCCCCTGAAGTAGGTAGGGATGAACTTAAGTAAACATTTAGCTCTCTAAATTAAATGTCTAGCTCAGTGGTCCATTGTTAAAGCCATAATGTCAATTTGCCTTTTCAGTACAGTTATGAAGAACTATATGTTTGTAAAATTTACTCTTCAACTAGAACATTAAAATAATACACAGAATGCCAATAAGCAAGGGGTCTCTAAAACTAACATTTGTGTCCAATTACCATTTGTGGAAGCATAAACCATGGAGATAGCTATTGTATTCCCATTCTACATATGTATTCAGAATATCTGGTGTTGTTTGAAGGCTGGATGGTCAGTTTGTAAATCCTTTAAATAAGTATTCTGATTCCACAGCTCCTTCATATGTGAGAAGGAGTGGCTCAGTGAGTAAAGACACTAAATGGCACTGAGTTTGAAGCAGGGGAGCCTGGTTCAATTCTTGGTGTTTGCTCCTTGTGACCTTGGGCAAGTCACTTTATCTCCCAGTGCCTCAGGCACCAAAAACCTAGATTGTAAGCTCCACGGGGCAGGGACCTGTGCCTGCAAAATGTCTCTGTAAAGCGCTTCGTACAACTAGCAGCGCTATACAAGAACATGCTATTATTATTATTATTATATGTTGTGTACTGTAGCTCTTTTGGTTCTTAATTAAGCATAGCAAAGTCTTCCCAGAGAAAGCTTTACGTATGCCATTTTTCCAAACGTCAAACATATATAAAGTTGGATTGAAGTCTAGCGCTCATGCCTGCAGCTGCTGAAAAATACCGTAGTTACTGGGGGAAGTCTGAAGTTGGTGTTATAACCCTCATTTGAAAGTTCGGGAACAGCTCCTTCTCCTTTCACACCATTGCATTATATAACTACACATTTACAGCCTGACAATCACTTCAAATTACCGTACTTTCTTTCCCCCCCCCATTAATGCTTGTGGACTAGAACACTTTTTTAGAGTTTCGTCTGGACAAGACTCTTTCAAACATCCTTAAATTTCAAATTGAAATTAGAGGTCAGGTTATCGCTGAAACTAGATCACTGAATCCAGCTACAATCAGGAAATTGCACGGTGATATGCGAGTATCCTGTATAAGCAATGATGGGGTTAAAAGCAAACCGTAAGCTTTTTTAAATAAAGTGCGTGACATTGCATGTTCTTGATTTAAACAAACTGCACCTATATCTCTTCTCAATTATGCAGACAATGCAAATGATACATTTGTAATGCTAGTGTTGTGAAATATTCGAGCTACAGTACAGCATGATTACTGCAGGTAAATAGACAGTTTGTTAAACAAATAGCCTTATATTTATTATATAAATATAGTTTGGAGTGATGGTAGAAAATAAGTCATGCATTGTACCAGCCTCTATAAACCATCCACAATTTCTGAAGTTAGATAGATCATAGTTTTCATATCTAATTTTGTTTTTAAACTCATTGTCTAGCTATTTATTTCTTGCTCACTCAACAATCACCGCAGACGTGGCAGAGAACAATCCAGTTGTTATGGAAACAAGATATTTTTTTTAAATTGCCCAATAACAGCCTCCCATAACCCAATACATGCAAATTACTAAAGCTTTAAAAATCTGACAAGCATAGTTGCTAATTTAAAAAGACTTCTGCATCCTCACGGAGCAAATAATTTCTGCATTGCCAAATCAGCATCATTATAAAGCTTAGAGCTGCATTGCTGTGTGCCTGTGTATAAAGACTTGTGTTCAGAGATGGCAAAGCATTTCGAAAACAAGGTATGCATAAAACCCCTGTTGAGATGTATGTCTGAATTGATCTCCCTTGACCTAGATTACACTGTTTCTACATTCTCCAATTAAGTACACAATTGTCAAATTCATGTTGGGCTGTGGAACATTTTGAGACTGTAGGGCCTTCGCCAGGGTGGCTCTGAGTGAGCGAGCGGGCGGGGGCGCTCATGCTGGCCACTCTGAAACACATTGAGGCAATGTGTGTGGCCAGTGTGAGCAAGCGCCTGCGCATGCTCAGCGCTTAGATGCTTACAGAGCAAGCAAATTTGATTTTGTCGCTCGCAAGTGCGTCACGTGAGCGGTTCGCCCAATGAGGGCGAACCAGCTCCGTGACGTTGTGGTCGCTCCCCCAGACGAACGCGCACCTAGCAGCCACGAATTGCCCGGCCAAGCAGGGCGCAGCACACGAGCGCCAGCGAGCCCACTCCCTGCCTGGCTGCAGGCTAGGAAGTCCAAATCAAGTGAATTTTGATCTCTTCCCTCTCTTGCTCTTTTGTTGAACTCATTTGTATTTCAAAATGAATTACATCCCATCAATAAACTGAATTAAAACGAGTTCTATGCTTGCTGCTCCCTGTATTTCACCCTTCCTTAAAGTTGATCCTTATTGATACAAAACTACTGAAGTTAACTTAAAGTATCAACATCAGAAGTACTACAGTGCATCAAATATGTTGCATGTCTCTGTTTTGTATTGTTCAAAGGCAAAAAGTGTAAAGATTCTAAAATTAAGTCTGCAGATGGAAACCCAACTTAATCCTCCTGCCCATCACTAGCTGACACAGGCTATTTATAGTATATATTCTTGGAGGGTAAATGAATATACTCGCAATCGTCCGATGACACCTTGATCAGCTGAAACCCCCCCATTAACTTGGATCTTTGTGATCAGCCACTTCAAAGTAAATTGAATTATCCCTTCATCTTT
Source organism: Ascaphus truei (assembly GCF_040206685.1). Lineage (NCBI taxonomy): Eukaryota > Metazoa > Chordata > Amphibia > Anura > Ascaphidae > Ascaphus > Ascaphus truei. The sequence continues at coordinate 18,149,801 of NC_134501.1, forward strand.
GCCAACATTTCAGGCCCTAAAATCTCCAGTGAATCTACTGTCTTAAGAGTGACTGGGTGCTCTATTATTTTTTATTTTTTAATGTCTGTTCCCACCTCTGTTTCTTTTACTTTACATAACAAATGATAAATACTTAACTACAAAATAATTACCTTACAGGGTGTCTGCATTCTTGATTCATTCCTATCAGCCAAACTATGTTAATGCCTTTGTAGACTGAACAACAATTTTGGTTGAGGATGAGATGACTTAACACAGCAAGGAAATGTAGCTCCTCAGATATTTTTGTATAGAAAGAAGCAGAGGTGGAACTGGGAGTGAGGGGTGGAAGTGAGTGGAGCAGTTGCCCGAGGCACAGCAACTTAGGGGGCAGAAGTCGGGCCGGCAGTGGCATGACAGACGAGGGCAGCCGAGGGGTATGGTGGAGGATGGCAGTGACAGAGGAGGACCGAGTATGGTAGAGGAAGGCTGTGGATGGCGGTGGCAGACAAGGGACAGGCCTGCCCCAGCAGTCCGACCCAGAAGTCAGTTCCGACTTCCAATCTCTGCCGCCACTTCAGCTCCACTCCACCCCCCCTCCACAGGTAGGGACGGGGTGGGACTTTTGCCTGAGCCAGAGAGAGAAAGGGGAGCGAGAGAAAGGGGATGACGAGGGGGAAGAGAGAAATAGGGATTGGAAGAGATAGATGAAAGGGGCAAGAGAGTTAGACTGCGCTTATAGTCCCGGCTACAGTGACTGCAACGGTGCGCCACGTCAAAACAAGTAAATGTAATCCTGTAGTGGGGTGACCGCGCGACCAAAATCGATGATATCAAAGGATTTTGATGTTTACCGCGACGGCCGCACCACGTGACTGCAATAAGCCAATCACATAGCCTTTACATGATGTCACCGCCCCTTGCAGCCAGCGACATCGCAAAAACTCAATTAGAACTTTTGCGGCGGCAACGGGTGACATCAGCGGTCGCGTCACCATCAATGTAGCCTGCACTGTAAGCTCAGCCTTAGAGTGAGGCGCATTTAGGATTGGGGAGGTGCAGCAAGTGGAACTTGCCTCATGAGCTATAATAGCAAGTTTGACCTCTGAGAAGAACATTCTTTTGCAGCTAAGGAGCAAGCAGTGTAGAGCAAAGGAGCACAGCAGCAAAAATATATTTCCAAAGAGAAATAATAAGAGGGCAACTCCAAGATAAAAGTAGAAGGTATTTAATCCATCAGCTCACAAAAAGTTAAAGAAACAAACGCACCAACGCGTTTCGTCCCGTGGAACTCTGTCAATCTAAGAGCCTTATTCTATAAAGGATCTTGCCCCACCACATTGATTGACTTCAATGGAGTTTTCCATCACACTTTATAAAATATGATATATGTACATGGAGACAGATAAGTGCATACTGTACTGTATATCTAAAACTTAAAGTTTAGAACAATTTCCTTGTGTCTTGGTATTCAGTGGCAAACATATTTATAGCATTAAGTAGCGAGTCCCCGTTTTTCAAGATTTATTTATAGAATGTAAACTCCCAATCTAAACACATTGCTATACTATGTAGCATTGCTGGAGTTTTTAACTTCAATGTGTTCAAGGATTTGCATACAGAATTCTGAATATTTTCTTTTCCAATTTGCCCTTGCTGTCCATTTTCATCGGTCTCATATTACATTGTGAAATTGACCTGAAGTGTCTCATTGTAGAGAAATATTGTTGTTATTATTACTTTATGCAGACAATTTAAAATACAATGTACAATTCAGCAGACATGAAAGCAAACATCGTCAAATAGGAAATTTTGTCCTTAAGACCTTACATTGTAAGTGGTACGATGGAAAACATAAAGAAACAGTAGAAATGCATTCATTAGGCCACCCAGTGAATTGAAAAGAAGGCAGAAGACTTCAGTTAGGGGAAGGTGAATTCAGCGGAGTTCACATTCCAGCAATACCGTAAAATAGTGGATTTGAATTCGGGAATTAAAAATGAATAGAGAAAGAGAGCTGAGAATGCACTGCCAGGGAGATTATTGAACAAAGAGGCAGAACACGAAAAAGATTTCAGTCGTGAGAGTATAGTAGAGATAGACAGGGCAGAAAGGAGACCACCTTGAGGAGACCACAAAAGGCTAGTCAAGATACATCAGCAGATGAGATCTGAGATATGTGGCAGACAAATTAAAGTGAAATGGCTTTTAAAGCATCTTCCATAACTTTGGCAATATTTCATACGGTTGCTTTATAATTCTACTTACATTTTGCAACTTTGGAATCTTGTGGATTGCCCTATTCTCCTGCGTACTCTTGGTATCCATCACCAAGTTCTATCCTGGATACCTCTCCCATCATACTTTCAGTGTCTCTTTTGCTAACACCTCCTCTTCTTCTGTCGATTTCTCTGTGGGCAGAACACAGGGGTCTGTCCTAGGAAGTCTCCTCGTTTCTCTCTGCACCCTCTCTCTTTTGGTTTCAAATACCACTTCTATGACAACACACATTTACTTTTCCAACGCAGACTTTACACCAGCTGTCAAGACCAAAGTCTCTGAATGTCTCTCTTTAATATCATCCTGGATGGCACCCCATTGACTCAAACTTAACATGTTGAAGACTAAACTGCTTATACTCTCTCCAAAGTCTGATCCTATTTCTCCCTTCCTCATTAGTCAATAGCGCTATCAGACAACCAGTAACTCAAGTACGCTGCCTCAGTGTCACATTTGACCCCTCCCTCACATTGTCGATTCACATTCACACTGTCACTACAAACTGCTATATTTTCCTTCATAATATTGCTAAGGTATGACCCTTCCTCTGTCCCTATGCTGCCAAAACTCTAACCCATCCCCTCATTCAGTTCCCATCTTGACTATTGTAACCATCTACTGCCTGACTTTCCTGCCTTTCACCTTTCTCCCCTAAAATGTATCCTAAGTAATGGATTTAGAATCACTTCACTCTAAATCTGTCTCTGTTTAAATTCTTCTCCTGTCTTGCCAGTAATGCCTATATTACTTGCAAAACTCTCTCTTAAACCTGCAGTTCAAGCAATATCCTACAAGTTTTTTTGTTGTTTTTAAATAAATCAGTTCTGTACTCTGAGAAAATATTTGTAGCATTTTTTTTAAAACAACTATTAAAGACATTTTAATGTATTATAATGTAACAAGCATTATTGTTTCTATAGCAACCATTTACAAAGTCACATCCCATTCCTCTTCTGAAACAGGCTCTGGCACACTCCTTTTTGAGCCCTGCACTCTCTCTAGCAGTGCACCAATTGTATCTAGTGCCTGCCTGATCACATGATCTTCCACACAGAACTTTGCATTTGGGGTAATCTTCTGCAGTCCTAATAGTGATATACAGAACTCCCGAGCCAAATTTTCAGCGATCGATTACAGGAAAACGGATCGGTCGGCAACTTAGCTAATCACTTGTCAGTGTGTAGATTGTATTGATGCACATTTTGAATGGAAACATTTTTTTTTTAAAACGGCAGCTTGAACTGCTGCTTTAAGACTATACACTCATCTGTCCCTCCTTACATCTCAGCCCTAATTTCTCACGCTACCCGAGTTCATCTCTTGCTTTCTGCTCAAGGAAGTCTTCTGACTACCCCATTTCTATCTAAAGCCCTACCCCACATAAATCCTTGTTCACTTACTGCCTCATACCTTGTTATATTGTTGCATCTATTATTGCTGTTAAGTGCTTTGTACATGGACAGAGCTATACAAATAAGGATATACACACACACACATACATACATACATACATACATACATACATACATACATAGTAATGCTTTGCTTAGTATAGATCAGAGTTCCAAATTCCGCTCCTCAATGTTCACTAACACTGCAGGTTTTAAGGATACCTCTGCTTAAGCACAGGTGCTCAGTCAAAATGATTGGGCCACTTCTGCAAGGTTTTAAGTCACAGTGCTCTCCTTTACCACACTTTCTTCCTCAGACTTCTGGTGACATCGCGGAGTATGGTCTGCTAGGAGAAGAGCTCCCGAGACCCTCTTAAAGCACCCGGTCAGAGCGAGCACCATCCGACCAAGATTTTTTTTTTGTGGAGGAAACTGATCCTAAAAGGGACCGCAATGTCTGGGAAAGCTAAAAAGACTCAGAACCAGGACATCTCCCGATTTTTCTCGGCAGAGCTGAGCACAGACTCACAAGATGGCTTCGCAACATGTGCGCCAGCCCGCAAGCAGCTGCAAAAGGACACAGCAGGGGGTGAATTAAATAGAGAATACATGGAAGCACTCTTTACCAGAATGGGACAGGGCTTCCAAAACGATCTAAGAACTGCGATCAATGGGCTCAAAACGGACTTAAATATACTGTTCCAAAGAACGAAAGGACTGGAGTCCAAAATGGAGGAAGCGCTACAATTACAATCCTCAGAAGATGATTAAATAATTAGATTGGGCCACAAAATAAATTCCCTATAAAACAGTTTAGAGGATCAGGAGAATAGGAACCGAAGAAACATTTGGCCCCTGTACACGTTAGCCCTCCCCCCCCCCTCAAGCCTCTTACCTTGTTGTTCTTCCATCTATTGCTGGGGATCCCTGTTTGACTCGGAGCTGCTCAATCTTGGAGCTGGCAGATGCTGTTCGGCAACACCCAGGGGATCGACCATGGCATTCCTCTTCCGCTGCTGATTCCCACCGTTGCGGGATCGTCTGGTGTCCACGGAGGATCCTTCAGTTTACCCAATCTCCCCCTCCCCCTCAGGCGTCTTACCTTTTTGTTCCTACGCTTATTTGTGTGGATCTCTGCTCGGCCCATCGCTGGGGGGCGTTCCGTGTTGGAGCTGGGGATGCTGTCCGGTTGCGTCCAGGAGCTCGGCCCCGGCGCTCCTCTTCTGCTGGTGGCTCCCGCCGTTGTGGGTTCATCTGCTGTCCTCGGGGTATCATGTTGGATGGATTGGAGAGAACTCTCTAACAGGATGGCCTCGGCCGATCGAGGAGGAGAGATGGCCCGGCCGATCGAGGCAGAGAGAAGGCCTCCTTTTCCCGACTCTGCCGCCGTCCTGGTGGCTCACCAAGAGGCAAGCTCGGGCTTGACACTGTGTTCCCCCCTCCGGTCGGAGGGGAGGAGAGGAGAGATCATCTGACGGGTTCTGTGCTGGCCCTCCTGCCTCACCCCCCACAGTTTTCTTTCTAAAGTTTTGTCCACCTGTCCAACAAGAGGTTCCTGACAAAGGGAATAAAAGGAAAATAAAGGTTGAACTCTATGCCAAGAAAAAGGATGTCTTCTGCTGAGCTCCCGAGAAAACCAAAAGACCCTCAGGATTCTTGAGAATCTCATCTGGCCTCTTGATGCATGTCCCCCATAGCAGGTTTGATTGTATATGGTCCCCTAACCGCTAACTGTTTTATGAAACTAAGCAAGACTTTTTCCTCCTCACATCCCTCCCCCTCTCTCTGTATATATCATATTCACTAAAAGGCTTGAACTGTTCACTCACTCCCTAGGTTGAATGTTGAATATCCAAAATGGATGGAACTGGGCAGGGACCTGTGCCTGCAAAATGTCTCTGTAAAGCGCTGCGTATAACTAGCAGTGCTATACAAGAACATGCTATTATTATTATTATAACAACAGCATAAAATTAACCCCTCCAAAAAATGATATAAATCACTCAATGAGACGTAAACAGCTGCATTTGGAGGAGGTAGAGAGAGCGTTAAAATGGACCAATCAACTTTATTATGACAAGGGCAATAAGGCCGACAGGTTACTAGTTAACAAACTAAGAGGTATGAGGATCAAATCCCAAATTTCCGCAATCCGTTGCAAATCAGGTCAAATTTCCTATAACAAAAAAGAAATAGCTGAAGAGTTTACACATTTTTACTCAAAATGTTATAATCTGGGACCATCTGGGACCATCTGGGATGGTCCACACAAACTCTGAGGCGGTTGCGAAATATCTGGAACAATGCAACCTGCCCCAGTTATAGAAGGAAGATACGCTGGCTCTGAATTGGAAGATTACCCAGGAAGAGCTGTCAGATGCGGTCAAATCTCTGAAAATAGCCAAAATACCAGGCTCAGATGATTTTTCCAATCTATATTTTAAAATAATTCTGGCGATTCTCTCCCCATTTATCCTTGATATGTTTAACTCTTTCTTAGGAGGCAAACCAATACCAATTACCATGTCTATGGCCAGTTTGTCCAATATTCACAAGGAAGGTAGAGACACCCTTCAATGTGGGAATTATCCAGCAATCTCTCTGCTCAATACAGACTTAAAAATGTATAGCAAGATACTGGCGAACAGATTGAACCCGATTCTACCAAGGTTAATTCATATCGATCAAGTGGGTTTTGTCTCGGGCACTCAGGCCTCTGATAATGCCAGTAAGATCATAAATATTATTGACCATGTGCACCTCACCGGTACGAGGGCTGTACTACTAAGCCTGGACGCTGAAAAAGCGTTTGACAGAATAAATTGGTCATTTTTAGATGGGGCATGCTGAAGTTTGGATTTGGGGGCCCTTTTCTGGAGGGTGTGAGAGCTCTCTACTAGAGACCTACAGTGTATGTTAAACTCCCGGGAAACAACTCATATCCAATTGTGATTAAACACGGAACTAGACAGGGTTGCCATTTGTCTCCTGTCCTCTTTGCCTTATCAATTGAGTCTCTTGCTGCCAAAATTCACGTTGAGATCAATATTCAGGGAATCTATTGACGGAATAAACTATAACATCTCTTTATTTGCAGATGATGTCATACTAACCTTGGCTAGACCCCAGATATCCCTGCCCAATTTTCAATTTCTTTTAGATCAATTCGGCAAAATCTCGGGTTATAAAATTAATAACGATAAATCAGAAGCCCTAAATCTCTCCCTCCCAGCCTCAAATGTTAAGCTCCTACAGTACAATTGAATTTCAATTACAAATGGAGCTCTTCCCACATTAGATATCTAGGAGTTAAAATTGCAAGCTTGTATGACTCTCTGTACCTATGCAACTCCACCCCTATTTGATAAAAATTAAAAAGGACCTGCAGACCTGGGATAAATTCCAGATATCCTGGCTAGGACTACAGTAATTATATCAGTCAAAATGAACATACTCCCAGGCTGCTCTATTACTGTCAGACCTTCTCGGTTTGCATACCTCTTTCTGAGCTTAAAAATATACAAAGTAGGATTTTTCAGTTTATTTGGAGGGGCAGGAGACCAAGGGTGGCGATGTCAGTTATGTTGACTTCAAGGTTGAGAGGGGGTTCGGGAGTTCCTGATGTTCTAAAATATTACCAATCAGCCCAGCTAAAACAAGTGGTGATCTGGAATAAGGATCCAGCAACTTGCTGTTGGCATTCCATTGAATCCTACTACTAGTGGCCCTCATCTTTAGCTTTGTCTTTGTGGGCCCCAACGGTTAAAGATACCACATTTGTGGGGCATGGCCTGTGATCGATGAGGTGCACGTGGAACATTTGGACTAAGACTAAAAAGAAATATGCACTGTCGTCCTCTCCCTCACAATTAACGCCCCTTTTTAATAATCCAGGCTTCCCCTCCCCAGTTGCTCCCAAAAACTATTTAGCCAATTTCAAAATGTAGATATCAAAATAGTTGAAGACCTTGTAGGGAAGGGGAAGACCTCTCCTACCAGGAACGTCAAAATAAATACGAAATTCAAGATCAGATGGAGATCTGTTCAAATTTCTTTAGATCAGGCATTTTCTTACCAAAATTTCCCAGAATTTGACTTTTCCCAATCTATCAAATTTTGAAACCTACTTTAAGAGAGGCACTTACCATAAGGGTCTGATCTCAAGAATATATCTGGGAATTAAGTCATCTGTAAACACACCAGACCATAATTATATGTTAAAATGGGCTGAAGACCTTAATGTAGAGATAGATAGGGACAACTGGGAAGATATCTGGGAATCGGTATCTAAAACCTCAATCTGTACAACAACTAAAGAAAATATCTACAAAATTTTATTTAAATGGTACCTAACTCTAAGTAAGTTGAGCCAGATCTTCCCGGGAACCCCCAATCTATGTTGGGAGGGTGCTGTCTCAGAGGAGATATGGCCCACATTTGGTGAACATGCCCATCCGTACAAAATTTCTGGTCCATGATTCAAACTATCATCATGAACGTTACAGAATTAAGAATTCCCCTTGACACCTACAGTATGAAACGGTTGATCTCTTTTATTTTGACTGCGGCAAGATGTTCCATAGCTGCAGCATGGAAAAAAATTAACCTCCCCTCTAGAAGGACAGTATTAAAAATAATAAACAAAGTAATATCAATGGAAAAGCTAACGGCCCATCTGAAACAATCCACCGAAGAGTTTTATAGAACATGGGAACCATGGCCCCAGAGCTAAGAAAATATAAAAAACAGATAAGAATATCAATTTAGTTATTTAACATACCACTAGAAGATATTAACAATTACCAATAATGACAAAAAAAAAAACATTCAACCACATGAGCAACTTCCCAGACTCTTGGGTATCAGCCTACCTGGGGAAGCATTGGACGGAGGTGACAGGGGATACATCCCCCTTTGTCCACCCGTCCACCCCTTCTGTCCTACCTCCCCCCCCCTTTAACCCTCCCTGTGTTACCTCCCACATCCCCTCCCAACTTCTCTCTTTTCAACCCTGCTTCTCTCTTCTTTCTTTCTCAATCTGCCCTCTACTTATTTCAGAGATAACACTCCCAGACATTTTTAACATATAGCAGAGGGATGAGCGGCCCTAGTATCCGCCCAGCCTGCTCAGATATATAAAGTAGCGATAAACGCTAATTATCAAAAATGTCTGTATTCAACCAAAGAATTCTCTCTGCAATTTGTCTATGTTCCCCTGCTGCTCTCTCTGGAGTAGAGGGGTATTGTACTGTGTATTGTATTGTGTATACTGTATTATGCTCCCTCAGTATTGTTATATTCTGTGTTTCTCTGTTTTGAAAACTCAATAAAAAAGATTGAAACAAAAAAAAAATGATTGGGTCACTTTTGCTAATGAGATGATAGTCTTAACCTGCACTGTCACCATAGTTGTCCTGGACTAGAGTTGGGAACCTATGCTGTAGATCAAACTCCAGTAATCCTAACACACACAGCATGTGTTGTACAGTATATCACCCCCAGTAATGCTAATAATAGCATGTTCTTGTATAGCACTGCTAGTTGTACATAGTGCTTTACAGAGACATTTTGCAGACAGTCCCTGCCCTGTGGAGCTTATAATCTATGTTTATGGTGCCTGAGGCACAGGGAGATAAAGTGATTGCCCAAGGTCACAAGGAGCCAAGACTGGGAATTGAACCAGACTCATCTGCTTCACACTCAGTGCCAGTCAGTGTCTTTACTCACTGAGCCACTCCTTCTCTTGCTAACACACGCAGCATGTGTTGTACAGCATATCACCCCCAGCAATGCTAACACACGCAGCAGGTGTTGTACAGCATATCACCCCCAGCAATGCTAACACACGCAGCAGGTGTTGTGCAACATATCCGATATTTTTTGTAAAAGTGTGTCTTTCAAAGTGAGATTTCCAATCTTAAATTATGCAACTTATGTTACATATGGCTGTGAAAGTGTTACATGGAAAAGTGCTTTCATTTTACTGCAACTCCAATACATTCGGCTAAGTGTAACTGCCTTTTCATTGATTATCTAAATGGATTTAATTACCCCTCAACAGCAAGCGATGGAGTCACAAAAACTATCTCACATGAATCTTCTATAAAAGACGGGTTGTTCCATGCATTCCATTGTGAATGAATAGCATTACTCACACCATGACAAGATTTTGGGTAATTATTGTATAAGCTTTTCTACTTCAACACTAGTACATTACATTCTCTGCAATCCCAAAGACCTCTAAAAAATCAGACTGCAAAGGCTTTTATTGTCTTGCCTTCAACAGCAGCTGGAAGCCTATTTGTATGAATATTAAGACTGCGTTTCTTCTACCTATTATTTTAAGAAAAATAAGATTGTCCTTGTTATCCTCACATACAAGAACTATATCACAGCAGGTCAATTAGAATGTGGTCCATGTAATAATCAGAGCAATATGACTCCATTGAGCTGACAGGAATACAAAGCACAGTTCCATTTCTCTCTATTTACCCACTCCCGAAAAATGGTACTGTATGTGCAAATTATAACAAATAAAAGAGTTGGCCTAAGTCCACCAAAACAGGGTACAACAATTTGTCTCTCTGTCCCTTTTATTTTCTTTGCTACAGGACTCAGGAGGTATTGTAAGAAACAATAAGTAAGTGAGCTGTATTGTGTGTGTGATTAGGCAATTTAGTTTATTTTGTTAATAATAGGTTAATAAGACTCCTTTGGTATAGACTACTGTGCTTGTGCAGACCACATTTCACACTCCTATTATACAGATTATTATAAAGAAAAAAAAAAAAAAATATATATATATATATATATATATATATATATATATATATATATATACAGTGTTCGACAATCCTATACATTTACACGCCCGGGGCGTGTGGATTTAACCCCCGGGCAAGTAAATATAGGCCCAAGCAGCACACGTGTTTTTTTTTTAATTTCCCTGCTCGCGCTGAAATTTTCCCTGCTCGCGCTAAAAAAAATAAATAAATAAATCCCCCTACCTGACAGCTGATTGGTGCGCGCTCCCAGGCTATGTGGGCGCACGGCCAGGCTCTATATGAGCCCGCCCCCAACGAGCGGCCATTCTTTCTGCCCGGACATCTGTTGGAGGGTAAGTACTCGCCATGCTTGGGCCCCTCTGCTCCTTCCCTGCGATCCCCCTTGTCCCCACAGGGCTCCCTACTCCCTACCGGCAGCTCTCCTGTCCCCTGCTCCTGTCCCCTGCTCCTGTCCCCTTCCCCTCCTCATGTCCCCTGCTCCTGTCCCCTTCCCCTCCTCCTGTCCCCTTCCCCTCCTCCTGTCCCCTGCTCCTGTCCCCTTCCCCTGTTCCTGTCCCCTGCGCCTGTCCCCTGCTCCTGTCCCCTCCTCCTGCTCCCTTCCCCTGCTCCTGTCCCCTTCCCCTCGATCCACCGATCGCTGCCCGGGGCGGGAGGTCCCCACTGCTGCAGCCCGGTTGGCGTGCGGGGGGGTCCTCGGCCCTCACCTCTCACCACGTGCCTCCCATGCGCCAGCTAGATTCATGACGGCGCAGCCGCCGCATGAGGTTGGGGGGGATGTCGGCCTGCCCCTCCCCCCCCCACGAGCTTCATGCCGCCACGGGCTGGGGGAAAGAAACAGCCTGCAAAGCTGCTTGGCCGCGCACTGTGACTACATGCCGGCGAGGGAAGCAGGGCAGTGGCGGCCACGGCGGGGCTGACTGTCCCCTGGGGCGCCCGCCGGGGGATACCTCACCACGTGCCTCCCACCCACCCTGCTGATTGGGGGGGATGTCGGCCTGCCCCCCCCCCCCACGAGCGGGAAATGGGCGCAGGTGGGTGGGGGAGGAGCGTGGAGCTGGTAACGGCCTTTCCTCCCCTGTGTGTGTGTGTGTGGGAGAATGTGTATGTGTATATGTGGGAGAATGTGTGTGTGTGTGTGAATGAATGTGTACTGTATGTGTGTATGGGAGTATGTGTATGTGTGTGACACCAAAGGTACCCCCCCAATCAGTAACCTCTCCCTCCCAGTCAGTAACCTCTCCCACCCAGTCAGTAACCTCTCCCACCCAGTCAGTAACCTCTCCCACCCAGTCAGTCACCCCACCCAGTCAGTCACCCCCCCCAGTCAGTCACCCCCCCAGTCAGTCACCCCCCCAGTCAGTCACCCCCCCAGTCAGTCACCCCCCCAGTCAGTCACCCCCCCCCCAGTCAGTCACCCCCCCCAGTCAGTCACCCCCCCCCAGTCAGTCACCCCCCCAGTCAGTCACCCCCCCATTTCTCCCCTCTGTGTCTCCCCCCCACACTCTCTCTCTCTCCCCACACTCTCTTTCTCTCCCCCACACTCTCTCTCTCTCCCCCCCCCACACTCTCTATCTCTCCCCCCCACACTCTCTCTCTCCCCCACACACTCTCTCTCTCCCCCACACACTCTCTCTCTCCCCCACACTCTCTCTCTCCCCCACACACTCTCTCTCTCCCCCCCACACTCTCTCTCTCCCCCCCACACTCTCTCTCTCTCCCCCACTCTCTCTCTCTCTCCCCCACACACTCTCTCTCTCTCTCCCCCACACTCTCTCTCTCTCTCCCCCACACTCTCTCTCTCTCTCCCACACTCTCTCTCTCTCTCTCTCCCCACACTCTCTCTCTCTCTCTCCCCCCACACTCTCTCTCTCCCCCACACTCTCTCTCTCCCCCACTCTCTCTCTCTCTCCCCCACTCTCTCTCCCCCCCCACAGACTCTCTCTCTCTCCCCCACACACTCTCTCTCTCTCTCTCCCCCACTCTCTCTCTCTCTCTCTCCCCCACACTCTCTCTCTCTCCCCCACACACTCTCTCTCTCCCCCACACACTCTCTCTCTCTCTCCCCCACACTCTCTCTCTCTCTCCCCCACACTCTCTCTCTCTCTCCCACACTCTCTCTCTCTCTCTCTCCCCACACTCTCTCTCTCTCTCTCTCTCCCCCACACTCTCTCTCTCCCCCACACTCTCTCTCTCCCCCACTCTCTCTCTCTCTCCCCCACTCTCTCTCCCCCCCCACAGACTCTCTCTCTCTCCCCCACACACTCTCTCTCTCTCTCTCCCCCACTCTCTCTCTCTCTCTCTCCCCCACACTCTCTCTCTCTCCCCCACACTCTCGCTCTCCTCCCACACTCTCTCTCCCCCCCCACACTCTCTCTCTCTCCCCCCCCACACTCTCTCTCTCCCCCACACTCTCTCTCTCTCACTCTCTCTCTCCCCATCACACTCTCTCTCTCTCTCCCCCCCACACTCTCTCTCTCTCCCCCTCCCCACACTCTCTATCTCTCCCCCCCACACTCTCTCTCTCCCCCCCACACTCTCTCTCCCCCCCACTCTCGCTCTCTCCCCCCCACACTCTCTCTTTCCCCCAAACACTCTCTCTCTCTCCCCCCCACTCTCTCTCTCCCCCCGACTCTCTCTCTCCCCCCACACTCTCTCTCTCCCCCCCACACTCTGGATCTCTTATTTACCCTATATATCTTACTGGCCCTATACTTCACTGAAATAACCTATACTGCTTTCTTCCAGATCTGACTCAAGCTTCACACGGAAGACATCGGAATCCCCCCTAACCCAGAAGAGAGGTAGGGAACACATCCCCTCCAATGTATAACATTGCAGGAATGCGGGTACCTGGACATTGAGGGACTACGGATCAGGTAAGATCCCAGGTGGGATTGCTGCTTTAGATATTGTGAAGCGAGGCGTCCAGACACTGGTTAAGAGGTTCAGGAAACTAGTAATTCACACCTGGCTTTTATTTCTAGATCCGACATTTACGCACACACACACGTAACAATGACTAATTGTAGTATAATGTAATACAATAAATACATTTATGTCAAAAACGAATGTTGTTCTGACTAGGAATTTATTTTATTTATATATTTTATTTTAAAGCGGGGTTGGGGGCGGGACTAGGGTTGGGGCGGGACTAGGGGCGGGGTTAAGGGCGGGACTAGGTGGCGAGTAGATTTTTTGGTTGGGCGAGTAGATTTTTGGGTGATTTGTCGAACACTGTATATATATATATATATAAATTAAACCTTAAAATGGTGCTGGGGTGGAGGAGGATGTTTTTATTATAAGATGGGAGAGGGAGCAGGGGGGAATACAGATCTAATACCTTCAATTGTATTTACATTTGTTAACTTCTCACTCCTCCTTTCCTTTGATTCTCCCCAAATCTGAAGCCCATGGTGCATGGTAGAACTAAATTAAAGCTACGTTTCTTAATACATAGGGCAGGAGTAATCAAAGTGAAATGTGGTGTATCGTCTACAAAGTTAAATGAAGTTACTACTGTACCAGATCGGGCATGGTACCCTAAATCACTCTTTGATGACCCCAGGACACAGGTGCTAAGATATCACCCTCTTGAGTACAACCTAAGTGCTCAAGAAAGCTGCTCTGCATTGAAGATTCTTCAAGTACTGAATGGGTTAAACATGAAACCTTAACACCGGTGTCAAAATACTTTAAATCTGACTTAAAGGCTTGACATTAAAAGAGACCTTTTTATTGATGTGTTGAAACTGATGAATTAATCAATAGACCGGTCCACAAAGATAATGCTATCCTGAGGGTCAGTATCTAGAAGTTTTATAGCTGAAAACACATTAACGATGATACCTTCTCGCCACGGGGGCAGAATGTCTGTTGTGACAGGGGAACACGAATCGTTTTCTGGCTTTAGTTCAATCTCATAATTTTATCATTTAATAGTCAGATAACGTAGAAAAAGACTTAACCTTGGCGTTGCTCTTGATTTCAAACAGAAAGATACTGAGACCAAACATACACATACTATACAGGAAAAACTAACAGAGAATTTTAAAAGCTACATTAATATTAAATGTGTCTGTGATTTATTGGCCAAGTGGTTATGAATTTTTGATACACTGATGATTCACCTATTTCTTGCTAAGTATTATGCATGCCTTAATAAAACCATATTCTATACATGGCCATTACACAGAGCACAGATTATTTCTATATGCATACTTGATGTCAAAGAGATCAGAAACTTTGTAATGTATAAAAGAAACCCCGTTACAAAACAATTCAAAATTACAGCATACATTTGCAACAGCTGCTTTATTGCAGACATATTTTGTAACATCTGCCATCTTCTCTGCTATCTTCATCTTGCTATGAGTTTACCCTCAGGGCTAATTTACTGCTGACCTCAGAAATATGGCCCTTTAATTAAACATTGTTGATAAAATTCTACTTATTTAAAACTTGACCATTTCTGAAGAATAAACACGTATGTTTTCTTTATTTATTTTACTAGTTGTCACAGTTTATTTCACTGTTTGTTACGTTGGTGGCATCATCATTAACTGGAAGCATAAATATAAGGCACACTGGTACCTTCTTCTGCAGCTATCCATGCAGGGGAACATCTGCTTTCATTTAGACATTTTCGGAATCATCTGAGAATTCTAACCTTGAAACCTACTGTACTGTACTTCTATTTTTTGGGGTAATTTTTCAAATTAAGGCAGGGGTTCTCAACTCTAGTCCTCAAGACCCCCGACAGGCCAGGTTTTCAGGATATCCCTGCTTCAGCACAGGTGGCTCAATCAGTACCTACAGTACTTCAGCAAATGTGGTTCAATCAGTGGCTCAGTCTTCCACTGAAGCAGGGACATCCTTAAAACCAGACTTGTGGGGTGTCTTCAAGAGCCCCAGAATTAAGGTGCATATATGAGATTGAGACAAATTAATTTACCCCATAATGGTAGGATCTATTTTTATTATTTACTATGTAAATATTCAATTTTCTGAGTCTCCCTGTAACAATCATAGTAACAGTGTAATTGTCTTGACACTATGAATGTGATATATATGCATAAAGTTGAAATCCACATTCTGCTTGCTGCCCTCCCCTTCAGTTGGTTGTCTAACAGAACAAGAATACTGATCAACAAGAATTATTGTTAGGATTATAGGAAGTTAAATGGATAGAATAGGAAAGTAATTCAGAAATAGGTACAATTTGTTTTACTTATATTCATAATATTTTAAGAAGAAAATGGTAAAGTAAGGAAGGATTTTAGTATAAATTACTGGTACATTTTGACCTTCACTAAGAGCACAATGAACCTACAGTACAGTACAATGTGTTGTGCTGCGCTGGAAGAAGACAGCTTAGAATAAAGAAAAGAATGTACAGTAAGGAATCCTTCCCAAAGTCAGCAGGTATGCACAGTAAGAGTCCTAACAGCCCCTTCAAGTAATTATGCCTTAAGGTGTCCTATCACCTAGCACCACTTAGTAAATATGGCCCTTCATTCTCAATGTTTTGCTAAAAGGGTGAAGATTCCACATTGTTTTGGAAACGTGGGCCTTATTAAAATCCCCAAAACAATGTTTGTGTTATTTATAATGTGATATTGTGAGGTTGTACTGTAGAAGAATACGTCACCAAAATGGTGACAAGAACGGAAAGGTTCTACGCTTCGCCCACACCATTAGGCTAAGGCCCCACTGCCTCAGACAGCGCACCCGCACTGCATACAGGCGGCACGTTGAGAGGCACTTCATGCTATCTCCGGTCCACGGGGAGCATTTTTGCGTGCGGGAGGGGGGTGGCCAAAACGGGCCGAGGGGCGCGGCCATGATGAGGGGGCGGGGCCACGACAGACACCGGCCAAACTAATATATGTTTGTTTTCCCCTCTGAGCCTCATACTAGAAATCTTTGCACAAACACTTTCCTTTCCAAACAAGCCAGGCATTAACACAGGGTGTTTGCAAAGGCAGTGGGTCTGCAGAGGGGACAGTGAAACAACACACGCACCCAGACTAGTTCCTGCTCAGTGAAGTGCCCCTCTTCCCTCCTCTCTTTCCTCCTCCCTCCTCCCGCCTCCCTCATGAAACTGGGCCGGCCTAAAAATGTAAAAAAACAAAACAAGCCATGACACACACACAGCTCAACAGGCCGCCTCCCTCCTTCCCTGCTCCCCTCCTTACCTCATTGGCTCACACGCGCACCACGTGACGCGTCAACGCTTCAGAACACCACCTTCTGGTAGCACTGGCCGGCTGACGCGTTACAGCACGTAGTGAGCCACGGAGGGAGGAGGCAGCGGGGACCAACAGATTGCAGGTAAGAGGCTGGTGGCGCACGCGGCCGCGAGCGCCGCCGGACGCAGCGGGACCTAAGTCTTAGATTGTATGTAAGAGTGAAATATCACACTCTGCAGACTGGTTGAATACTTTTTGTCTCTTTCCTGTGGTCCTGGTAGATCACATATCTCAAAAATTGTACATACAGTAGAATAAATTGTGTTCCTTATGGCGCTGCTGCTGCTTTGACATTGTCTCAAACAGCTGGGGAGCATCTGCACTGTCACACACTCTGGAAACAGGCCAAGCAGATGAAAATGTTTTATACAGTATATCAAGTTTCTCTGTTGAAATCTCACCTTAGTTTCTTGTTACAACACACTTACAGTATGCTACTGTATACCACACATTGTTACACTGTATCATGCATACTTTCATGTAATCCTATTTTATTTGTTGGTCTTCCACTCAGCAGATGAACCAAAAACTTCACAATTCTGTATGTTAGATAATCAGAAAGATGTTTTATACATGCAGATAAATACTGTACAAATGCAGTTAACGTCTCTGTGGCTTGCTCTTGCCGCCTGTGCATGTATCACACAATAACAATTTAATGTTAGGATTTTCAGGATAGTGAATATTTTCTCTGTCGGGGGTGGTCAACTCCAGTCCTCTAGGGCCACCAACAGGTCAGGTTTTAAGGATATCTCTGCTTCAGCACAGGTAGCTCAAACAGTTTGAGCCACCTGTGCTGAAGCAGGGATATCATTAAAACCTGACCTGTTGGTGGCCCTTGAGAACTAGAGTTGGCCACCTATGCTCTGTTTACTTTGATATTTAAGAGGAGCTGTGGTTGAGTGGTCAAAATCGTGATCTTTCATACATGACCTTCCTATTGCACCTATCTTTGAAATGCATAATTTCCCTGCAAGACCACCAACTATGAGGAAGGTTTGTCTGTCATGTTCCAAGTGGAGGAAAGGGGGCATGGCCGGCCCCCCTGAATTCAGGACTTCTGTGTCGGATGGCCATCTCCCCTTCCTCCACGGGCTCCCCATACCTCACTGAATGGGCAGAAACATGGTCCGTCTTCCACCATCCTCCCCCCCCCCCTCTCTACCCAGGACAACTACTCTGGACAACTGTGGACTGGAGCCCATGACAAGACTTCAGTCCTAGACCCTGAGAAACCTTCAGAGGTCCAGCTTACTTGTATTTTAGTGTCTGTATTATGAAGTGGTGTTTATGAATGTAGCAGCCTTATGGAGCCCGCTAGAAGATTGCATTAGAAGATCACAGATAATGCAATTTCCCCCATGACTTCTGTCGCGTATTATGTTAGTTTGAATGATGCTGCTCCAGATTTCCCCTCAAAACATGTTAACGGGTACAACAACGGCTGCTACATCTATAGTACATTGTTTCCACTATAATTACTATATAAAAGTAACAACATTTAATATCCAACCAAAAATTCATGGCCATGCAGAAGGGGAAAAGATACCAGAATAATATATATAGTATATAGCAAAGAACAGTAGGCACTCCGTCAGGTCAGTCAATAGGGTGGGTGCAAATCCTATATAGTGAAATAGGCAATACAATACCGTGTTGACGAATATCAAAGGCAGCACTCCAAAGGTTGATCAAAAAATATATCGTAATTAACAAGACATCATTCCAACGTTTCTGTCCGTGTGCGGGACCTTTATCAAATTACCTCGATAAAGGTCCCGCACGCGGACCGAAACATTGGAATGATGTCTTGTTAACTACAATATATTTTTTGACCAACCTTTGGAGTGCTGCCTTTGATATTCGTCAACACGGTATCGTATTGCCTGTATATATATAACAATGTACTAAACATTGGTGTCAAAGAAATACAACAAGAGATAATTACATGATGGTAAATAGAAAACTAAAGCTACATCCTAAGTAGAATTTGAACAATAACACCTTACTTACAGATGAAATAGTTGAAAAATAAACCTAGACTAATGAAGCATTCCTACAACATTTAAATAGTGTAAGTTAGCACTTATGTTTCAATCATTATGGCTGCTCGATTATTGCTCAATTAAAATGTATGATGAAAATTAGATAAATAATTGAAATAACAATCCACAACAAATTACAATTGGTGCAAAAAGCTATTGCAAAGGGTAACTTTTAACAGCTAGTTCAAATTAGTATGCATACATACCCACAATGGACATCTCTGGAACTGTGGCATGATATGGTCCATTAAGAAACTCTGGTGCATTGTCATTGATGTCCTGAACTTTAATAATGAATTCTGAAGGAGGCTCCAGAGGTTTGTTTGTATCCCTATCGACAGCTTGTGCTGTTAGTGTGTATTCAGCCTTTTCCTCTCGATCAAGTCTTTTCATTGCATGAATATCTCCAGTCTTGTCATTGATCACGAAGATTGTCCCAGCTCCCTCTCCGGATAGGATATACTTGATTTTGCTGCTTCCGGGATCCAAATCTGTGTGAAGCTAAAAATGACAATTAACATTCTGTTAGTGCTAGAACCATCAATAATTTGCATTTGCAAGTTCAGTACTTTGCCCTGGAGGATTCATATCTCAGATTAAAGAATTAAGATTGTCCGGGTAATTGACACCTAACAACCAAGTGAAACAGCAATTCGTTGAGTAGAAAGCGATACTACTGTAAATATAAATATGACACTTCTAAAACTCCTCATGCACTGACAATAGAAACGTAATTCCTATACATGTTACAATTTATTACATAACACAAATAATACACGCATTGCAAACCACTTAAAATAATTCAATATTTTGCAGCTGATTGAATTGCAGGAGACTACGCTCTGTATCACTGATGTATATAACAACAAAAGTCCTCTCTTCAAGTTGTTAGTCCCATTCATTTGAATGTAGCTAAAAGGTTCTCCATCCTGGGGCAACAGCTTCATAGCATATTAAATAAGAGCCAATGGAGACCTATCAACACACAGGAAAAAAAGAGATGTTGTGTCATATTAGTGAAGGTCAAAGTTACCTTACACAGAAAGTTCCAAGACGAGTGCCTTCAATGTCTCCCTTTAATTTAAGCTTTACAAATGGTAGACGAATGGTTTAAAGAGTTGTGGGAAGTGGAGAAAGGTGTCAGCAACCGTCAAAATGTAAACCAATGCTAATCAGTGGATTATTCCACCGCGGTAATGTGCAGGTTTTTGCATTTTTTACAAATATATATTTGTCATCTCCATCTAATTCAAGCACAGGCATAAATGTCACATTTTATCACTGTGGTAACTTGAGAAACAGTTACATGTGCATTTCTGTGTGACAGTCATAGTTATGGGTGTCTTCATACTGTAGATACAAAGATATGTTTTAAGAAACCATAGTTACGCTTTGTCCTTCATTACCCTTGTATCAGGACAGAGTAAAAATGGTTAGAAAATCTTGAAGGAAATGATGGAGAAGAAAGTTTTATAGGCAAGAAAGAAGATGAAGACTACTCAACTGTGTACTTTATTACGAATATAGTCTGATTCATACCTTGCAGAAACATAGATACAGTATCGAGATTCACTGCAGCTCTTTGAAGTCACACAGCTGTGTTCTAATAATGATGTATATACAGGCAATGTTCATTTTAACAGCATACTTAACTTGGATTCAGTTGCTGCTCTCAGTCATTATCTGAATTGCTTTGCAACATTTCATAATGAATATAACATACTCAGTGCATGATGTACAGTAGAGGGCAATTCCAATAAGCCCCTTTATTTTAAAGCTGAGAGCTCTCTATTTCCTCTCCTTTAGTTTTCAACAGGCAAACTTCAACACACGCAGAATTTAGAATATCCTCATGGGGGGATAAATTGCCTTTAACACCCACAATCAATTGAAAATGGTTTACTGTAGGCCTACACTTATGTCTGTCGATTCAGATAGCATCAAACTCAATAAATATGCTAGTTGTTCAATCTCTTGTTACCGGGCAGTGAAAGAATCTGAGTATAATTGGACAGATTTCATAATACTAGACTACATATGGCATCTGTTCTGTGGGATGTCCTATTTCTATGCCAATTCTTAAGCAGATGACACCATTCCCTACACTCTGATATGTAAATGGAAACAAAGTAATTCTAAAGGAACAAACTGCAATACAAAATAAAGCATTAATCCTGCCTACCAGTTTGTTCTTTTTAACCATTTTTCTTTTTTTTTTCAGAACCCAACTCCAGAGCTGAACCACAATATTTTTGGCTCTGGGGTCGCCCCATTTCCGAGATACATAAAGTTTTAGTTGCAGATGTTCTTCTCCCATTTAGGGATATCATAGTAGCCGTCAAATCTTACAGTTCTTGCAGGTTAAAAGGAAGCTGCAATGTCATTGGGTGGATGACGTTGTGTCTTCCTATTGGGCAACCATTTAAATGTCCACGTAGAAACACCAGCAACTAAGTGGGTAGGGCTCTATTGAACCAGGGCATTCCCAGAGCATAACAAAAAGGGGGCTTAGCTCAGAAAGAACCCCCAGTTTGAATTATATATATTTTTCAAAATCAATACTAAAATTAGGCGGGATTGTTAATCGTAGCAGTGCTGGTAAATATACTCACATAAGAGAAATCATAGGTAGCATTGGCATCTTAAGAGTGATGCATTTTACAGTGATAATTTTAAGTGACAATAATAGTTAGACTATAGTTTGACTAGAGGTGACTGGGGACTGCATCCTTTCTGCAAACTCTTTTACTCAAGGCAACAAACGGTGAGCTTATATAACCACACTTTGATCCCAAGCTTGTTAACCTGCATAATTTAACCCCCACCCCTTTACAACTTATTTCACTGCAGCCTCTCCCAAAACTGACTGCACAAAAATACCTCCCACACCAACGCAGCACACTGAAACCCAGAACTGACTCTAGCATTGCAATGCAGCAAAACATTTGACAAGGAACAGGCACACCCCTGCTGTTTAGTCTGCACACACTCACAACAGCTCCATGCAGCACTGCCTACCTCTGGCATCATGAACCTGCTATGTATCTTAACTTTTTTCTTTCTCCTGGCCTCATGGAGATGTTATTCCCTCTATCCACTACAAACTCCTCCATCCTGGCCCAACATCACCATACAACCTGGACTACTCAAAAGCCTTTCACTATCTACGGAATGTAGGTGAAGAACTCTAAAAACCAGCACACCAACCACTGCTCACTCTAATGGCAAACACCACAAATTTACAACTTGCAAACAACTACCCAAATTTCTGCTCATACTATTACTCTCTTTAGCAGGTGATATTGAACCTAACCCAGGTCCTCCCATTTCAAATCTGTCCCATGCCCCTGAGAATTTCACCTTTAAATTCCAAAAAGGGCTATCTGTCGCCCATATAAATATCCGGAGCCTGCTGTCCAAACTGGACAAACTAAGGGCATGGTGCCTTATGCATAAACCCAAAGCCATCATTCTCACAGAAACATGGCTAACCCATAAAACCCCTGATGCAAATATCGACATTCAGGGATACTCAATTTTTAGGACAGATAGGTCAAAGAGAGGAGGAGGGGTGTTATTTTATATTGCAGACACATTACAATTTACACTGTTAAATTGCCCCCCAAGCCCACCCTCTTTTGAAATTCTAGTTGGCAAAATCTGCCTCCCCTTTTCTAAGCCCATCTTGCTCGCTGGCATCTACCGCCCCCCTAAAGCCCCTTTAGAAGAGTGAGCTGCTAGTTCTTGGGGATTTCAACTTCAACTGGCTTGACCCTAAAAACCATAAATTCCAGATACAACTCAAGTCACTTAACCTATCACAACTCATTTCCCAACCCACATGGACAAACCTGAAATCGCATAACCATTCCTTGCTAGACTGGATTCTCTCCTCAAACCCCAGCAGAATCCACTCCTCTGGCATCCTTCCTGACATTTTCAGTGACCATGCAATAGTGTACTGTGTAAGGAAAATTAAAACGCCCCATTCAAGCCCTAAAGTTCTCTTCACTAGAACATTTAAAAACTTTAACCCACAACAGTTTCTGGATGACCTTACCAACTGCCCATGGCACAGAATCGATTTAATTCCCGACCCTGATTCTGCGCTCGACTATTTCAAATCTGAGTTCTTAAAACTCTGCGATACCCATGCTCTACCAGCTCAGCGATACCTTGTGGAAAAGCTACAAAGTAACTGGCACTACCAAGGAACTAAATCACTACAGATGCCTGCTGAACATGTGCACAAGGCAAACAAGGCATGCAAAAGCACAATATTACTCTGACAATCTCCACCAAAATACATCAAATCCAGCTAACTTCTGGAAGGTTATCAACAATATATTCCAGCCTCCTAACCATCAACAACCAAGTAATATCACTAAGGGGGATATTACTCTGACAAACCCCATTGACATTGCAAATGCATTCAATGATTACTTTGTGGGGTGTGCCACTAACTTATTAGCGAAACGCAGCCCAAACCACAAACCTGAATCTCATCTTGGGAGTCTCCACATAGCCCCACCCCCTCCCAACATTGCCCACAATTTTCAATTTGGCCCAGTATCTGAAGAGGAGATTACACAAGTGCTCCTCAAACTAAAACTAAGCAGCCAATGCGGACCTGACTTACTACAATCTAGGTTCCTACGACTTGGTGCCCCAGCAATTGCCAAACCAATTGCTTCCATAGTCAACTCTATCCTGTCTGCAGGCCATATCCCTAAGACCTGGAAAACTGCCAGAGTTGTCCCAATCTTCAAAAGTGGGGACAAAAACACTGTCTCAAACTACAGGCCAATCTCACTTCTCCCAATTCTATCCAAAGTCATGGAAAAATGTGTCCACTCCCAATTAAGCGATTTATACACCAAGACAAACTTCCCTATCCAATTCCAATCTGGCTTTCATCCCAAACACTCCACCGTAACTACCCTGCTAAAAGTTTGCAATGAAATCCATTGTGGAGTGGAATGGTGACAACTCACTGGTGCAGTATTCCTAGATTTTGCAAAGGCTTTTGATACAGTTGATCATGCTATCCTGCTTAAAAAACTACAGAGCTCGGGAATAGGGAAGCATGCTTTAAACTGGTTTCAGTCCTACCTATCAGGAAGATCCCAACATGTGTCCATCTCAGGCTCTAACTCCAACCCCCTGGATATCACCTGTGGTGTCCTGCAAGGCTCTGTTCTGGGGCCCCTACTCTTCTCAGTGTTCATTAATGATCTTCCCACAGCTTGTAAGGAAGCCTCAATACACATGTATGCAGATGACACAATCCTATATGCACACAGCCATAGCCTCTCTGACCTTCAACACATACTTCAGTCTGACTTTTTGAGACTCGAAAACTGGATTTCCCAAAAAAACTGTTTTTAAACACTGACAAGACTGTAACAATGGTATTTGGGACCAAGACTAAATTTTTAAAGCTTCCAGCGACTGAGCTCCAAATTAGAACCAATGCTAATACTACCCTAACCCTTGTCACTAGTTTTAAATACCTAGGCTTATGGTTTGACTCCCACTTAACATTCGGAATACACATTGATACCCTGACAACCAAGACCTATGCCAAACTAGGGGTACTTTACAGGAAAAAATCCTCCCTAAGACTCCTGGTCAGAAAGCGTATCGCACAGCAGATGCTAATGCCAATTATTGACTATAGAAACATAGTATATGGCAAGGCTACTTAAACCCACCTTAGAAAACTTGACACCCTCTACAATTCAATTTGTCGTTTTGTTCTCCAATGCAACTACAACACACATCACTGCGAAATGCTCAAAGAACTAGATTGGTCATCACTAGAGTCTATGCGCAAAGTTAACCTTTCCTGTCTTGCCTTTAAATTCTATATGAGCAAGCTACCCAGCTATCTGAACAAGCTCCTCATCCCTACCACATGCAGCACTTATCACCTGAGATCAGACTCCAAAAGACTGTTCATGGTCCCAAATCTCAACAAAGTATCCGGCCGTTCCTCTTTCTCTTACCGTGCACCCCAAAACTGGAATAACCTACCAGAGACACTCACATCCACCCCCAGTTTAAGTTCTTTCAAATCTAAGGCTGTCTCACATTTTAATCTGGTCTGTAACTGTTTCATTCGCCCATAAAATATATTTTCTTTAACAGCATGCAATGTCTTGTATATAATGTATACCCTGTTCATTTATGTAACTGTATTTGTAACCATGTATTATTTGTCTTAACTCTGTGCCCAGGACATACTTGAAAATGAGAGGTAACTCTCAATGTATTACTTCCTGGTAAAATATTTTATAAATAAATAAATAATCAAAGGATGTCTTATTATTAGGTTACATTGAGAAATGAGGGTCAGTCTACTACTAAAACATTAAAATTATAATGGGATAACTTACAGATAACACTTATGAAAGACAAGTGAAATACAGTTCTATTAAGTTATGTCATCTATGAATCTATTAGTGTATTATAAATTCACATTTGTAAATTAATAATTGGAAATAGAGCCATGATGCAATAAAAGTTTTACAACATACAAGTTTTGCATACAACTACTCTCACTGTTTGGTGGTGCAGACGCTTGTAAAAATATATTATGGAAAATAGACGTGTTCCATAATAACAATATATTTTAAGTATAATATGAAATGTTATGTTTAGATAGCACAAAGTAAGAACCCCCTACTTACAGGCCTGAACAAAGGTTTATAAGGAATGTGTTAGGTATCTATGAGAAACAAAGGTATAAAAAAATAAACTGTTGAGAACTTCTGGTATGGTGCCAGAGGGAGAAGATGCAGGTCACAGAACCACGGAGCTGCCCCATCCCTTACGCAGCATGTCCTGGGAAAAATTAATAAATGTAAAACCCCCATAAATAAAATTGGAAGCAGGGCGGTGCATGAATCAAAAACTGACTAGAAGATCCTCCACGACACCAAAGTAGCAGAGAGGGGAGAAGTCTGAGAAGAAAAAAGACTCCCAAGATGATGTCTATCTGCAGGGCAAGGGAGCAGAACAGTAGGTCTGAAGAACAGCACAAGGCCCCTGAATCAAGAACACTCTGAAGATGCTGAAATGTCCAAAACAGTGACAAGAGAGCGGAGGCCTGTAATCAACAAACAGTTTGATGATTTGCAAAATTCGCTGAAAGATTTCAAGGGTAAGCTCTCCCTGCAAAACATAAGAATAGTAGAGGCTGAGACCAAGATAGGGGACCTGGAGGATGATTTTTGAGAAACACAGAAAGATGTCCTGGAACCAGCAAAGAAAAATCTAATTTTTGAAAACAAGGTAGGCAATCTTGAAAATAGGTACTGCAGAAATAATATAAGGATTATTGGAATCCCAGAGACAGTGAAACTTTATCATCTCATGGATTTCTGCACCAAAGGGATTTCTGTGTGAGGATTGGATTTCGGTGATGCGTCCCGTGACATGTCAGGTGACGTACCTCGCACTGAGGTTACGCACAGGAGTCATGCTCCCAGGTTGGGGGACACCGCGTGGATCGGGCTTAGGCCCCACCCTCATGACATGCCCCATGATGTGCCCCGCATGAAGATCATGTGCAAGCCCCACACCTACCAGGATTGGGCTTCAGCCCTGACCCTGTGACGCGGTCCATGACGTCACGGTGGACATTCCTAGCACTGTTAGGACTACACACTGGCACCGCACTAACACAGGTATGCAAGGGGTTAATACTATCAGCTGCCTATCAGTGGACAGCCTATGTTTAATGACCCATTGTTCACAGCCGTGTTCTGCTCTCTCATTGGCTATCTCATCCTTATATGTTCAGCTTTGTCTCTAGCAAATTGGATGAGCATAAACGCCTGTTTGTGTATCGTGTGCTTGCCTCAAGCATCCTGCTGCCCTGCTGTATTCTTGCCTTGATCCTTTGTGACTTGACCCCAGCTTTCACTTCGACTCCTGCCTTCTCTGACCCCTAGACCACGGCCTGCTTCCGGACTCCCACCATCTCTCCTCCTTGACCACGGCTATGGATAACGCCTGGATTATAGTCCGTGCAATGGCGCTTGTGCGCATGCCACAATAACAAATTGCAGAATCCCTATGAGGCCACCCCTAGTGCACGCGTGCGAACGATGGAGCACGATGGCGCGACCGCATTTGGAAGAGACAAAAATGTTTGTCTTTTCAAGCGCGGCCACATGACGTTCGCATCACTTGAGCAGTTCAGCTAATGAGGACGAACCTGCTGCATGACGCGTCTGCCACACCTAGGCCATGCCCCCCCAATCGCCTGCAGCTCAGTTCACACATTGCTCGGGCAACAAGCATGCGTGAGGCTATCGGTTTGTTGTGCACGTAAGTACTATAATCTTAGCCTTACACAGATTTTCAGCACAGCCTGGGTTTATTAAAAGTTGAGACTTTGCCAAACTGTGCAGCTCCCTATTTCAGCAGAACAAAAGATTCACGCTAGGATACCCGGCCACACGACGGATCTTCACAGTGGAGGGAGATAAAATCTTTACAGATGCTCTCAAGAGACATTCCCCGAATAGGGAAAAAGACGATAGTGAGAGATCCCCCGCAATGATGACAAGAGCAGAAAAAAACCTGGCATAAGTATCAAGATTTATCTGGGGGACTCTTATCGATATTAACGTACACACAAGAGCACACTTTGCTCTAGAGTTTTTACTGTATATGTGTGTGTGTGTATATATATATATATATATATATATATACACACATATACACAAATAAATAGATAAGCGCACCACAAATATGCAGTAAGGTCTTTTGTTATTTGTATACAGTACATTATAGGTACTCTGATTGTAGCACCATCTCCAGTAGTCTATACAAACTGTGTGCCCCAACACACACCAACGGTGGCTGCAGGGGGCTCGGCCGGCGCTTGAAGTGGGTCTGGCCAGAAGTCGGGGCTTGGCTGCCGGTCATGTCCTTGCTGCCGGGCCCCGGCACTCCCCAGCTGCGGGCCTCCATCACTGTCCCACACCGAGCCTCTGACGCCAGTGCGCGCTGGGCCTCTCTCTGGCGTTGGCGCGTGTCGGGCTTCTCGCTCACGTCTGCACGCACTTCCGGCGTGCACAAGCATGAGAGAGAGGCTCGGCCTAAAATGTTACTTATGGAAAAAAAGAAAGTAAACAAATTTTATGCCATGTTTTTTTTGTTGTTCTTGGTTTCTTTGTTTTGTTGTATATGTTACAGTGATCCATGTATGATTATATAGAAGACTACAATAGTTGCGGTACAGGCAAAACTGGTTACAATCTAATCTCTGGAGGGGGCTATGGGCAGACACGGGGAAAATAAACACTCCTCTAAGATTTGTCACTACAGGTGCAAACCCTTTATGAGAGTAACATCAGGGAATCAACTCCCCTATTAAACTAAACAAAATCCCGAAACATCTTAAACCCCTTAAAACTAAAATTGTATTAGTTCAATAAACCCACCTGAATTTAGAAGAGTGTAAAATACTCCAATGTGATTGGGTAGACAAAGTGTATTTTCTCCACAGCTAAAGGGAAAAAGGGAGGAGCAGCTATCCTAATTAATAAATCCTTGCCATATGAATTAACATCTACATTGGGGGGACACACAGAAAGGCGCATAGAACAATGTCTAATTAAAGTACACAATAAGGAGTTAAATATCTCATATACATATATATGTACATATCATGAACATATTTATTAGGACCATATATATATATATATATATATATATATATATATATATATATATATATATATATATATGGTCCTAATAAATATGTTCAGGCTGAGTTTTAAAATAAAGTTATGCAATATATACAAAGTATCACTGGGAGAACTCCAGTAAAAGAGCCTCTGTCTCTGATATTCAGAAATATGGAAAGATAGGAGGTGGTTAATAGGGGGGGGGGAGGGACATCCCAAAGTTAGTGGAAATAGTTCTGCTGGCAGCAAGAAAATCAGTGATGGTAAAGTGGATTAAACCTGAATCCCCCACACTAGACCCTGTACAAACTGATCTTGCCAGTTAATGATGTTAGACAAAATGGAGGCAAAGACAAATAAAGAACTCAAAACGGAGACATTTAAAATAAAAAGTGGGAAGACTTTATTGACTCAATGCCACAACGGGATAGAGGTTTGATTAAACAGGCAGTTGAACACACATCCTGGAGCCTCCTGAGACAAATTTCAGAAGGCAGAGATAGCGGCGCCCAGAGAGACAAACTGGAAAGCACAAACCACAAATCAGAGTTTCAAATAAAGATTCAGAAGGGGGGCAGAAGGAGAAGAAACTCCAAATAGTCTGCTAGGGCCTGAAGTTGGATGAGGTTGGCTGTATCCACGTCTGAGAATGAGATAAAGAAGATAAGCAGAGTGATAATTGGATCAAAAAGAAGTTACTTCGATTTAAATTTGTATTATGTATGGGGAATTGTATATAGTTTTAATTCTATCTTTCTACGTGTATGTCTATGTATGATTTTGTTTTCTGTATTGTATTTTATTTTGACGTTTAATATAATATACAGCATGGTTGGAAAATGTAAGAAAAAGACCAATGAGAAAAAATAAATAAATAAACTTTCGGAGGACGTACAGAGAGATCTTTCAGATAAAGTTTGAGCAGAACCAAATCCTCAGCATGTGACTATCCTCCTGTATGAGCTAAGATAAAGAGAATACCATATCTTGCTTAGTTAAGATGTTGGGAGAAAAAAAGCTTGGGGCTCGGTGACATAACTTTCTTTAACAAGATACACATGATCACAAGAAGTAGTTTCAGTAGCACCTTTTATAAGAATCCCCAAAAGAGGATTTTCAGCCCAAAGTTTGTAACTAAACTCCTTTAGTGCTTGGGATGTCAGAATACCATGTGAAAAAGGGTGAAGAAAGCAGTGCATATCCAAGAGAGAAGGGTCCAAAAAAAATCTTGTCTTTATTAAATGATGGTTAAAAATACAGATGCAGCGGCCGTTATTAGAACAAATCTCGGAGTCGTTTTTGTGTGCTCTGCTGTATTCCACGCGGCATTAACGCGGCCAATCGCCCCAGGCACACGTGTTTATCACGATTGCTTTGTTTGAATTTCATGGATTCTGTTTCTTTGTGTGCAATGAAATCAAGGAATTGTAATGTTTACAGTACTGTGCTACTGTGTCAATTTCAGGTGTTTAAAAACCAGAACACTAAAATGCCATTTCTGCACTCGCATGCACTCGTGTCTTAAGGCGGTACGGTTGGAAGTAATCCCGCGCCATGACGTGGGTATTCTGAGGTATACACCGCGTTAAGTGTTCGAATAACGGCCGCTGCATCTGTAGGAGGTACACCACCCTCCTATGCGTTTCGTACAGTGAAGTACTTTATCGAGGATAAAGTACTTCACTGTATGAAACGCGTAGGATGGTGGTGTACCTCCTATTTTTAACCATCATTTAATAAAGAACAAGCTTTTTTTTCACCCTTCTCCCTTGGCTGTGCACTGCTTTCTTCACCCTTTTTTCCTCTGGATCCCACTACAGTGGTCAGTGCGCCTCAGAGAATCTCCAGAAGTGGGCATTGCAATTCTGAGTAAACATTTTCCTGATTCAAGATATTTGGAGGACATCCCCAATGAGGTTGTAGGGAAGTGTGGAGTACCTCACTCCTTCTAGACCTTCAGGGGACATTTGTCATTTACTGTATACCTGCATTTCCAGTATTATCAGGACTACCAACATGTGCAATATCATTTACATTATCTTCCTTGAGAGCTCTCTGTTTATAGTATATAGTGTTTTTGCATGATCTATTTGCTTGAGCACACATATACCCTCTTTACAGTACCATGTATTGTATTGTATGTCTTTATTTATATGTGAAAATGACAGTTCAAAGGAATTAAAGTCAGACGACTTACAAGCTAATTTCTTAGTTGCTTTCGACTGATGGTAATGAAGCAAAAATATAACATACTAGCTGATATACCCGGCGTTGCCCGGGATTTAATGTTCCCGCTCCCCTCTCTATCTCTCTCCCATACCCACGCTATCTCTCTCCCTTCCCCCCTTCTCTCTCTCCCCTCAACCTCTCTCTCACCCCCTCCCTGTCTCTCTCTCCCCCCTCCCTTTCTCTCTCCCCCCCCCCTCTCTCTACCCTCCCCCCCTCTCTGTTTGTCCCCCATTTACATAACTCTGGTCCACCCCCCATTGACAGGTCCGGTCCCCCGCCCCCCCCTTACAGCTCCGTTCTCCCCCCCCCTTTACAGCTTCATGGTGTGTGCGCCAGTGTGTGTCAGTCAGTGTGTGTGTGTGTGCGTCAGTCAGTGTGTGTGTGTGTGTGTGCGTGTCAGTCAGTCAGTGTGTGTGTGTGTGTGTATGTATGCGTCAGTCAGTGTGTGGGTGTGTGCCCGTCAGTGTGTGTGTGCTCGCGTCTGTCAGTGTGTGTGTGTGTGCGCGCGTCAGTCAGTGTGTGTGTGTGTGTGTGTGTGTGTGTGTGTGTATGCGTCAGACAGTGTGTGGGTGTGTGGCCGTCAGTCAGGGTGTGTGTGAATGCGTAACTCAGTGTGTGTGTGTGTGTGTGTGTGCGTGTGTGCGTCAGTCAGTGTGTGTGTGTGTGTGTGTGTGTGTGCATCAGTCAGTGTGTGTGTACATCAGTCAGTGTGTTTGTGTGTATGCGTCAGTCAGTGTGTATGTGTGTGTGTGTATGCGTCAGTCAGTGTGTGTGTGTGTGTGTGTGTGTGTGTGTGTGTGTATGCATCAGTCAGTGTGTGTGCACGTCAGTCAGTGTGTGTGTGTGTGCATCACTCAGTGTGTGTGTGTGTGTGCGCGTCAGTCAGTGTGTGTGTGTGTGCGAGTCAGTCAGTGTGTGTGTGTGTGTGTGTGTGCACGCAGTCAGTGTGTGTGTGTGTGTGTGTGTGTGCGCATCAGTCAGTGTGTGTGTGTGTATGCGTCAGCCAGTGTGTGGGTGTGTGCCCGTCAGTCAGTGTGTGTGTGTGTGCGCGTCAGTCAGTGTGTGTGTGTGTGTGTGTGTGTGCATGCAGTCAGTGTGTGTGTGTGTGTGTGTGTGCGCATCAGTCAGTGTGTGGGTGTGTGCCCGTCAGTCAGTGTGTGTGTGTGTTAGTCAGTGTGTGTGTGAGTGTGTGTGTGTATGCGTCAGTCAGTGTGTGGGTGTGCGCGTCAGTGTGTGTGTGTGTGCGCGTCAGTCAGTGTGTGTGTGTGTCAGTCAGTGCGTGTGTGTGTGTGCGCGCGTCAGTGTGTGTGTGCGCGTCAGTCAGTGTGTGCGTGTCAGTCAGTGTGTGTGCGTCAGTCAGTGTGTGTGTGGCGTGTGTGTGCGTCAGTCAGTGTGTGTGCGTCAGCCAGTCAGTGTGTGTGTGTGTGTGTGTGTATCAGTCAGTGTGTGTGTGGCAGTCAGTCAGAGAGTGTGTGTGGCAGTCAGTCAGTTCATGTGTGTGGCAGCCAGTCTGGTGTTGCCCCCGCTCGCTCTTGACTGTCCCCCTCCCAGAGGTGTGGAGGAAGGGGGAGAGAGAGGTGAGGCGGTGCGCGCGGCGGCGGCGAGGGTAGCGGTGCCGGGGAGGCTGGCTTTTGTTGAGTGGGTGGGAGAGGTGATGCGGTGCGCAAGGCGGCGCCGAGGGAAGCGGTAGCGGCGGCGCCAGGGAGGCTGGCTTTTGTTGTGAACGGCGGGGGGGAAGAGAGGTGAGGTGGTGCGCGTGGCGGCGCCGAGGGTAGCGGTGCTGGGGAGGCTGGCTTTTGGTGTGAAGGGGGGGGTGGGGGTAGAGGTGATGTGGTGCGCACAGCGGCGCTGAGAGTAATGGTGCCGGCGGCAGGGAGGGTTTCTTTTCGTGTGACGGGGGGAGAGAGGTGAGGCGGTGTGCGCGGCGGCGCCGATGCCCGAGGGTAGCGGTGTGACTGGGGGGGGGGGGGGAGAGAGAGTGAGGGGGAAGAGAGAGAGTGAGGGAGGGAGCGGGTGGAAGGGTTAGATCAGCGGCGATGAGGCGAGGAGCGTGAGTAGCAAAGTAGTCGGTGTGTGGTCCTGCCAAGTGAGCTGCCAACTCCAAGTGAGCCCAAGAGGAGCACACAGTGTGAGAGGCAGGCCCTGCTGTGACGTCAGCCCACCCTCAGGCCAATGAGCTGGTGGGCCAATCACAGTGGGGCCAATCACACAGGGTGAGCAAATACACACACAAACATTATTTCAC
Organism: Ascaphus truei; assembly: GCF_040206685.1. Taxonomy (NCBI): domain Eukaryota; kingdom Metazoa; phylum Chordata; class Amphibia; order Anura; family Ascaphidae; genus Ascaphus; species Ascaphus truei. The sequence goes on from NC_134501.1 coordinate 18,182,710, forward strand.
TCTTATATATATAGATACCACAATTGTATGAGCAATTTTATCCTTTAACTCTTTGGCTGCCAGCGTGTCTGGCAATGTATTGTTCTATAATACATTGCAAGCAGCGAGGTTGTTAATTAAATGAATAAATATTGTAGGTTAAACTGTTACCATGATTATGATCCTGCATTCTAATTGGCTGAACTATGATGCATCAATCTCACAGGAGCAATTCATTTCCCTGATCTTATTAACAGGACACTGCAGTGCTGTATTCAAGCAAAAAACTATTTGAAAGTACATATTTGACCTATGATGGTAACACTTCTTGAGAATGTAACACTGCCTGATGATGTCAGATTGCATGTCTTCCAACCAGATGACAGAGTACTAATTAATACCTTTATATCATATAGTGCTATTCTCCTAATGGGACTCAAAGGATTTCACAAATACAATATACTGTACCACGCAAAAAGCTGTTTACAATCTATATTTGGGCACAGAGATAAGATGACTTGCCCAAGAACATCCGGATTCGAACCAAGTTCCCTTGCTACAAAGTCAGTGACCTTGGTCCCAGAATTAGCACCTTTATTTACGGAGCCATTCAATCAGCCCTTTATTATGTGTTTATGGAAATAATATATCTTTAGCATGCTGGTATTCTATAAATAGAAATGTGGTGTGTCTGCGTGGTGCCAGGAGGTATAAACGTGGAACTGAGATAGCTGGAGTCTTACTGAATTTTACACTCCAGCACCTGATATAAGCTAACACATTCATGCTAAACTACCACTGTGGTTCCTACAGTATCGCTGCCTTTCAAATCTACAAAATTGACCTTACAAGATGTTTTTCAGGAGACAGCCGTTCGCAGCCCAGAATATCTGAAAATGGCAACTCCCTGCATGGCTCCTTAAATTCAGATTCTGTTATGGAGAATGAGCCGCTGGGCTCTCCCTCAAATCCAGGACACATCCAGAATTATGGACTATATTAAATCTGTTTCAGGTTGGAGGAAAGGAGATTTCACCAGCAACAAAGGAAAGGGTTCTTTACAGTAAGGGCAGTTAAAATGTGGATTTCATTACCCATGGAGACTGTGATGGCAGTTACAATAGATTTGTTAAAAAAAAAAGTTTGGACGTCTTTTTAGAAAGGAAAGGTACAGGGATATTCCAAATAAGTAAACACGGGAAGGATGTTGATCCAGGGTTTAATCCGATTGCCAATTCTTGAAGTCAGGAAGTAATTTATTTTTCCCCTTATGAGATATCATTGGATGATATGACTGGGGGTTTTTGTTTGCCTTCCTCTGGATCAATAAGTAAGTATAGATAGAGGATAAAGTATCTGTTGTCTAAATTTAACATAGGTTGAACTTGATGGCCTCATGTCTTTTTTCAACCTCATCTACTATGCAACTACTACAGTATATGTAATATATTGAGCAACAAAAATCTATGGAGTTTCAAAATCAAAAGCTAACTTCTCCTGGCAAACAAAGAAGGAGTGTGGAACACCATTCAGTAGAGGAGTTTACATTTCAGTAAGCGGTGGAATCAAGAGCTACTTATGCTGGAAACAGGTCACTCCGCAATGACATGTGCATTAAGAACATTCCTGACGCAGTTGAACCTTTACAACTAGAGGCTTACCTGCATCAACTGTTCTCCCGCCTGGCGCCCGCCAGCCGCCATACCAGCAGACCAGCTCTGAATTATTTGAACCCCTTGGCTCACACAGTCTGTCCCTTTTCCTACCTGCTGTAATACCTCAGACCCTATTTGACCCTTAACTTTCGTTCATATTTAGGATTTTGCCTTATGTTGTGTGGCTTTTCCATGAATCCACAACCCTTTCTGCGTAGAAGTACATCCTCACATTTTCCCTTGGGCTGTCTCCATCCAGCTTCAGAAATAATAATGTTTGGGTCAGCACTCAAATATATGGAAGTATATATATATACTGTATATATATAAAGGCTTACAGTACCAGTGTAGCTGGATGTAACTCACTTTTATTGTACAATCATTTTTTTGGAGAAATGTTTACAAAAATCCAAAAAAGCGGTTAGACCTACTCTAGACATCTATTGCTCTCTAGCACACAAACTGCAACATTTCAGGGACCCTTTCCGCAGGCTTCAACATGGGCAAACTAAACTCCACCCTCAGCTTATTGTCCCCTGAGACTGATGAGGTCTGATGAGGTCTCCATGCTCCTCTGATCATCTCGCCTTACAACCAACCCCCTTGATCCTATTCCCTCATCTCTACTCGCTCTGTGGCGCACTAAGCCTAACCCTAACTCACCTTTTAACCTCTCTCATCCACAGCACATTTCCATGTTCCTTTAAACATGCACTCCTCGCACCTTTTCTAAGGAAGAATTCTCTTGACACAACCTCCCTCTCTAACTACCGCCCTATCTCTCTTCTCCCCTTTGCCTCCAAGCTACTTGAGCGACTTGTATACAACCACTCAACTCAGTTTCTCTCCTCCAACTCCCTGCTAAACGCTTTGCAATTTGGTTTCCTCCCTCTACACTCCAAGAAGTCAGCACTAGCAAAAGTGCCAATTACCTACTAACAGCTACTACTAAGGTAATGTATCCTTACTAATTCTCCTGGTGGTCTCTGCTGCCATGGAAATTGTTGATCACCCCCTTCTCATCCCCACTCTACACTCCATTGGCCTCCATGATGTTGCCTGATTCACATCCTACCTATCCAACTGCTCTATCAACGTTTCCTTCTAGGGAATCTCCTCTTCACTCCCTCTTTCTGTCTGGGTCCTACAAGGCTCTGCCCTTGACCCTCTGATTTTCTCACTCCACACCTCTTGGTCAATTAATACAATCTTTTGTCTTTCAGTATCATCTCTAGGCCGATAACTGTCTTTGTCTCTCCGCAATCTCCTCCTGGATGTCCCACCGTTCCCTGAAGCTCAACATGTCCAAAACAGAACTAATACTCTTTCCCTAGTCCACTGTCACCCCTACACCTAAACTCTCCCTCACTGTTAATGATAATACCACAATCTCATCAACACACCGATCCTTCACTAAATCTTGCCATCTTCACCTCCAAAATATCGCTAAGATATGCCCTTTTCTCATACAGTACACGAGGCAACTAAAATACTAATTGACTAATTTTGTCCTGCATTGATTACTGCAACCTTCTTTGCATTACCAAATAAAATAAAATATAAATGAGAGAGAGAGATACACAGAGACATAGACAGTGAGAGAGAGACTTTGGCAAACTCATACGAATTTGAAAAAATTCAAACTTGCGAAGAAGACAGAAAATAAAAATACAGTAGGATCGTAGCAGATTCGAACTTTGACGAAAAGTTCTCCAGTGCTAACCTGCACCAAGTCCTAAATTATCCCTGTTAGAGATGTGTGAACCTTTTGTGCGCTTAGTCGAACTTAACAAAATCACCTATTTCGTTTGGCGATAAAATTCACTTCGATATAAAAGTTTGTAGCAAATTCAATTAATGCTGAAAAGTCAATGGGCATTGCATATTTGATTACTGTACCTTCACTTTCAAAATTCGATCGAACTTGTTGCAAGGGCTGCTATTTTGCCACTTTAAAAAAGCAAAATAGCTAATTTACTAATATTTCAGGCCTTTTCGGAAGAACTTTTGCTGCCAAAACTTTGATTGAATTTTACGAACTTTTGAAAAGTTTGATCAAAACCGCAGCGAAACAAATCTCATCTTGTTCACACATCTGTACTACTGTAACTAACAACACTATCTATTGTACACAGTAACACTATTCTAGTGTCTGGCATTTAAACACTCCATTTAATTTTCTATTGAACAGGCAATACTCTAAACAGAAGGAATGTTAATCCCTGAAACACCTAAGGCTTATAAGCATTAACCCTACTAGTGCCACAGGAACTGTAACTGTTTCATTTGCCTATAATATATATTTTTTTAACTGTGCATGCAATGTCTTGTATATAATGTATACCCTGTTCATTTATGTAACTGTATTTGTAACCATGTATTATTTGTCTTAACTCTGTGCCCAGGACATACTTGAAAACGAGAGGTAACTCTTACTTCCTGGTCAAACATTTTTATAAATAAAAAATAAATAAATAAACAGGAAAATACATATGCTTTTTCAGTTTTATTTGCCCCTTTTAACAATGAACAGGTAAAATACATTGAGCTACATTTCAGATAATAGAACAATGATTCAGAGTACTGTTGAAACGATCATTTTATTTATCTTTGCACTCACAATACAATCACAGCAGGCTGAATTTCTAAAAAAAATAAATCATCATGCATTTAATATAGCTCAAGCACATAAACGTTGCATTGCTTAAAAGACAGAAAAAGCAAGTCGGAGTGAGCTCTTTATCACATTTCCTCAGAAAAATGAATTTTGGGATAAAATGCTGTAACCACTCGAAGAACCAATTTATGCTGCCAAGGTTGCTGATTTGCTGCAATATGACAGGCACATGCAGTCTGCGGAGCGATTATTGATGGGGAAAAGATAAGGGAATTAACTGCATGGAGCGCCTGCACAAACCCTATCCTACTCTTTGTAAATACAGTAAATGGGACCTGTACAAGAGTTTTCATCACAGCACCCATGTTTGTCACTATGTAAAGCACTGTAAAATCAGGGAAGATAATGGGACATTACCTAAAACAGGAAATTACATTATTTTCCCTGAGGTCACACTATATTCTCTAATATAATCATGTGCAAAATGAACAGCCGAACTGTAGCTCATTAGAACAGACTCAACATCACGCTATTTTAGGATGGCGCAATGTTATCTTCATATAGCGTGACAACTGGAGTCATGGTGTTCCTGCCATGCAGAGCCTGAAATATGGCATGGAGAGATAATGAAACAAACTTTTTTCAGATATTTACCATTTAGTAGCCCAAGTAGCCAGCTAGCCATGGGAGTGTTCTTACCTCCTCCCTTCCCTTAAAAAATTACCCCTCAGACTTCCCCTTGTAAGCCCCTTCCTCCTCCAGTGCAGCTGTAGGCTCAGCAGGGATTATCCTCCGATTGTAGGTTCCCTGTCTCCTGCTGGCCTACGTCCTTTGACATCTCACATCATGAGAAGAGGCAAGGTCAGCAGGAGAAAGGGGGCCTGTGATCTGCAGTTTACCGCTGCAAACCTTACTGCTGCACCAGAGTAGGCAGGGACACTCCACTCCATGCCATCCACTTCCCCTGCTAAGTCATTCTCTGTGTCTCTCTCTGTCTCTTTCTCGGCAGTCAGAGTCTTTCTATGTCAGCAGAAGTTTAGAACATTCTCTGTTCCAGCATTAACAGACTCCCTGGGGCCCATGACTAGAGCTTCAACCGGGGCTCCCCCATCTCGGTCTACCCCTCATGCCGGCACCGCACCCCCCCCCCCTGTATCAGCGGCATTGCAAAACGCCCCTTTATTCACCTGCATTTCTCTCCCCCATCTGTCTCTCACTCTTCCCCTCACTCTTTTCCCCCTCTCTTCCTCACTTACTCTCCCCCTCCCTCTCTTATACCCCCTCTCTCACTCAAATAACCCCTCTTACCCAATCCCCCCTCACAACATTCATTTCCCCCTCCTCTCCTGGCCACACACACAATTCCCCCCAATATCCATACAATTCCCCATCTCGAACTATCCCCCCCCCACTACACACACACAATACCCCCTTTCCTATACCAAAACTACCCCAGCCCCAAATACAGACACCACAACCTCACAAATACAAACACCCCTACAAACACACCGCCACAAGATACAATTGCCACTTCTCCCCCCCAAATACAAATACCCCCCAATTACAATAACCACTTACCTTTGCTTGCCGCCGACAGGCCACGCTCTCCCCAGAGGATGCCGCCTCTTCCCACGCTGGGCCTCTCTCCCACCTGTGCGCGCCAGAAGCTGGATGCATCTGGAAGTCTGGCCCAGCTTCAGGCGTGCACTGGCAGGAGAGAGGCCTGGCATGGGAAGAGGTGCAGCAGCTGGGGAGAGCACTTGTCCCGACTTTCCCCCCCTGTCGGCGGTCCTGTGTTTTAGTATACCTGTGTTGATAAGGACTACTTATTGAACTTCTCCTACCCACTCTGGTATTTGACTGTGAAACAGCTCAGCTTGCCGTTTTTGTTTAGTTTGCCTCAGTGGAGTGGGTACAATTTTGTTACTTTGCCTTAATGGGACAGTGGACAAAATAAACCTCAGTGAATTACACTCTTGCAGCAAACCATGTCTTTTTCTCACATGATCACTGTTCATTTTGCCACTATATATATATGTATATTATATATATATATAAAGGCAACAATCAGCACTCCTAGTAAAGATAATAATAAGGCCTGGTGCTTGTAAATAGAAAAAATATACGTTACCATCTGAGGACTGATTAAGTAGAGACAGCACACATCCCCTTGAAAAAGACCTCTGTGGTGTCGAAACGTCGGTTATCTGTGATGCTGTTTAAGCTAATATAACCTTTTGTCATCTTCCTACTTTGTGCTGTCTCTACTTTATCCATCCTTGAATGGTAATGTATATTCTTTCTCGATAGATAGATAGATAGATAGATAGATAGATAGATAGATAGATAGATAGATAGATAGATAGAGATATTCATTCAAAATAAATTGACTGCTCAGGATAAATACCTCTTAATAATGATATGAGTGAGGTGCTACACATTGAGGTATGTAGGGCTAAACACAACAAGCAAAGAATGGTTAATCCCAAAGATATCTCTAGTAACATTATTTATTTATTATAGGTATCTTAGGGACAATCCCTTCTTTTCTTGTTGTATATATAACATTCTCCTTTAAAAAGTTGAATCAATGTGATAAATGTGATGAACTGCGTTGGGTCACAGCTTGCTGCGTTGTCAGCATGTGGAGAGACAGGAGTGTGTAGACAGTGTGTACTGTCAGTGGATTACAATGTGGGGCCCATCAGCCATTTACACATCAAGAGTCAACTTTGTTTGCTCTGTTCAAGACATTGTTCGGCTGTTTTGAGATGCTCCATATCCCGCGCAGGACCGTAACTGGCTCCATTGATCAACCGGCTGATAACCCCCTGAGAATTGTCTCCTGAAGCTATAGTAACTATTATCCTTGTGAATGCATTTCCTATCATGCATCGATTTAAACATTTTGTAATGATTTTGCACAATTGAGCATATGCTTTTGTTCTTTGTTTTTTTTTAGATTTTACTCTTTGGATTTGGTGTATCCAACAAGAAGCTGTTCAAGTCTCCACCACTTTTATAATTGTACTGTTCATTGGTCCTGTGACAGGGTGAAGTCAGGTACTGATAATTATGCCTGGCAAACACACATCTGAGTCCTTCATCCAGCAACAAAACGAACAAAATTTTTTCCTAATGAATGCACTCAAAATGATGAAGTGTGAGTAATGAGAAACATTAAAAACTATTTATTAAATACCAAATAATAAAAAATAAAAAAATGTTTTGTACAGAGGGACGTGGTAAGAGGGTCCAAGACCACTCCCTAATGACATACCAATTGAAACTTGCACATGGAGCCCATGAGGAAGGAGACCTGAGGGAACACTATTATAGATATTGCCTAATTGTATATAGGCTATCGTATACAAAGATTAACTCAAAAGGAATTAGTGACTGCACAAAGTGTGGCAGTACTATTATCTAAAAAACTGGTAAGGTACTGTAATACCCAATACCAGTACTGAGTCCAGAGGAATATAATCTATAACGAAAAGTATGTACCGAAATGGCAGACCTATGATATAAGACTAGTGTATCGTAATCATATAAATGTATTTCGACGTATGATCACAACACAAACAAACACCGGTGAGAAATAATCACATATATGGATAGTCACAGCACAACCCATATAAAAATGAGATGCAACCTAAGAGGATGGGATCCTAAAAAGGGCTAGCATAAAATATGCAATTGTAAAGCCCGGAGGCACAGTTCAAAGACCGTATCAAGTTATAGCCCCCTAAGTCAAATAAACACTCACTAATTCCTTTTGAGTTAATCTTTGTATACGATAGCCTATATACAATTAGGCAATATCTATAATAGTGTTCCCTCAGGTCTCCTTCCTCATGGGCTCCATGTGCAAGTTTCAATTGGTATGTCATTAGGGAGTGGTCTTGGACCCTCTTACCACGTCCCTCTGTACAAAACATTTTTTATTATTTATTATTTTTTATTATTAGGTATTTAATAAATAGTTTTTAATGTTTCTCATTACTCACACTTCATCATTTTGAGTGCATTCATTAGGGAATCTTTTTGTTTGTTTTGTTGATGAATCCTCCTATCCCTATTTGCACCGGATCATTTTCTACACTGTTATATATTATTTCATTACTTTGTAAGCTGATGCGGGAGCTTCTCCCTCTCCCCCCCTTCCCCCGCCTTATATATCCTTCATCCAGCACTCAGAAGTTTAACCCATTAAGAATACTTGGGCAATCAGAAAGTAAGCTGAGACAGCTGACAACCAGCTTGATAAGGAGGCTACTGCATGTAGTAGGTGGCTGACACAGACTACAGAGCTGTCCTGTGCAAGCTCCTATCCAGAAGAATTTCCTAAACTCTCCCGAGGGACAGAGATTCCCAAACAAAGATACAGTAAGGACTTTAATATTGTTCCATAACTATTGTGGTAAATGTTTAGAGGTTAGGAACCGGACAAAGACAGCCAGCCAGCCAGATAGATAGGGCCCGGAATGTTTAACAAGATCTCCCTATGGGGAGTAGGCGTTCCTTTCATGAGTCTATTTTGCCTTAAAGGGACAGTGTGCCCACATGTTTATTTGTGTTGTGGAGAAATAAAACCACTCAACATTTGGTTTACTCTGAAGCTGCATGTGTGGACTATTGTCTGACCACGCCTATAGGCCGCCCTGCCACAGGTCCTATAAAGGATTAACTTTTACAGTGGACCCTCATTCATATCCTTATAACAGTAATATTGTTAATAGATTTACAATGTTTGTATATATATATATATATATATAAAATTAGCGCCAACTAATATATAACAATTAAATTAAACATTTAACAATTAAATAATATAAATAGATTAGTGCATTACAGTATGATAATATATGTGCATATAAAAAAAACATGTGAATGCGAAAAACACAATATAAAAAAATCTAAACATCTAATTGGGACACAATTGGTGCATATGTGTGTAATATATATATATGTGTGTAATATATATATATATATATATATATATTACACACATTATTTTTAAATAAATAAATATATATATATATATATATATATATATAAAATTAGCGCCAACTAATATATAACAATTAAATAATATAAATAGATTAGTGAATTAAAGTATGATAATATATGTGAATATAAAAAAAACATGTGAATGCGAAAAAAACAATATAACAAAATCTAAACATCTAATTGGGACACAATTGGTGCATATGTGTGTAATATATATATATATATATATATATATATATATATATATATATATATATATATATATATATATATATATTTATTTATTTAAAAATAATGATTCCCACTCCCATATACTGTAGTTTTACAACACCAAAACTTATCCGATTCTGAAAAAAAAAAAAAATTCTTAGAGCCAAAAACACCAGTACAGAGCACCCATCCTTAATTTGAATATTTAAGTTATACTGCATGGAATTCTCTCTTTAAAAATTCTCTGTTTGAAGTTTACTATTAATATCTTGCATTGTTCACATTTCCTATTCTTTCTGTCGTTCCTTGCATGCTAGTTGGTCATATCAAGTTCAAACAGTTTTTATCTTTAGATAAGTTACTGTGTCTATTATTATCATCTTCTTATGTCTTTATTCTGCTGCCTGTTAATGACACTTTTTTGGCAATTCCACTTCCTCATTATTTCCCATACTAAATCCAGAATAGTTGACGCTCTTCTCTGTGCACTGAAGACAAAGCATCCAATTCTTCTAAAAACAGTGGTTAGCATATTTCTTTGTCTTGCTCTGTAACTTCAGGATAACTTCCCTGCAGTTATAGCTCTTCAAAATGCTGGAAAGTAATAGATACAGTATGGTATAAAAAATTGCCTTTACACTCCAATGCTGTTCTGCGAGGCATATGTCACACATGATGACATTTTTAACTTGTTAACAAGTCCTACGTACTGCCTTTGTGCCCCCTTCCGAGAAAGTAATATTTCTGCCTGCATTAAGCAGAATACTACATAAGGTCATAAATACTGCATTAGCTGTTATCTATTTAAAAAATGGACACAGGTTTAGTATCATTGACTAAATGTATTTTCAATCCCTTCATTGTTTTATTATAGTCTTATCATTTTATCACTGCTGTAGTACCAGTACAGACTATTATATTACAGCAGGGGTAATTAACTACGGTCCTAAAGACCCCCCCAACAGGTTCGGTTTTAAGGATATCCCAGCTTCAGCACAGGGGGGCTCAATCAGTGGCTCAGTCAAAGACTGATTGAGCCCCCTGTGCTGAAGCAGGGACTGATTGAGCAACCTGTGTGGAAGCTGGGATATCCTTAAAACCTAACCTGTTGGGGGGGTCTCGAGTACTGGAGATGAGCACCCCTGATTTCCAGCTTGGTTTAAGTCTTCTTTGCGGTCTGCAGAAGACAGAGGATGGCACCGGCAGTGTTTGATTCAACTGAAGCTTTCATTATTTTCATCTTACTGGGCGAATGGACTTCTTGTGACATTGAAATCAAAGTGATATTCAATGCAAATTATGTTCCTTCCATTAAACTGTAGTGTTAACAGGAAATCACATATTCTTCACTGAACCAGCACTGCAGAACTGTAAATTATATGTGAAACAAAGATGTTCCAATGAGATGACACACTCTTCATTGAGCACACACTGCATAACTTCTGCAAATGTTGCTTCCACTCTTACCAACATACTGTACAGTATCAACTGGACACCATCACTACTGCAGTGCTAAGTGTAATCACTACAACATACAGTACAAAGGGTTCTACATGTATAACTACTCATTTCACAGAGTATTGGCAAAGAATACCCCTGCCACCATACACTATTTACTCTAATGAATGCAATTGTGTGTAGTGGTTTGTGAAGGGAAGATTATATATTTCTTACGTCCGGTACAAAGCAATGTGGTATGACAATTTGCCTTTTGCCACAAATTACCAGCTAAAAACACACAAGATAGACTTGAAACTTAAAGGCTTATCGAATAAGCCCCTTATTGTTTAAGATTTGTTGTACGGTATAAAATCAATCCTTCATGTGTAAAAACCAGCGACACGCAAGAGAAAGTCATACATCGGTCCACTAATATCTAAACAGTTAAACAATCCGTAATATATGATTCTGCGCTGGAATTGGATTTATCATCATACTAGTAATTTCTTGTTTTCCTTTTAAATACTGGTGAAAATATTTCGCGTTACAGAACAGATGTAGCTGGCGTTATTCCACCCGTTATCGTGCGGTAAGGCACTCAATAGTGCAATCTTGGAACTCATCGCCCCATCGTTTTCAATGCCAAATTGCACGATAATGCGTTAAAACTCGCACCATCAGAACCATGTTATTGTGAGATATTGAGTGCCATAACATTGCTTATATCTGTCATTTTGCTTGAGAAGCTTCCTATAGTCTTAGGTGTGTTGTTTTATGTCTTAAATCATCTGTAAATGATCACAGTACATTTTCCTTAGCAAATTCATCGAAAGCCCTAGACTAGGCCTTCAATTCCAGGAGTACTGTAATGTCCTGATGTTTTCAGAAGGATGTGAGTGTCTGTGTTTGTGCTGGGCTTGGAACAGCGGTACAGCCTGAACAGAGGGACATTAGTTATAGTTGTCATAGATTTCATTAAACAATATCTAATAAAACATTCCATTTGTTCCTGCCTCAAAAGATTTACAAATCTGCTTAAGGCAACAAAATGAAATGAAAGAGGCATTAATATTGACACATACTTGATTTTAACCTATTTCCCTACAGAGGAGCCTTTGAGTTCATTGGCTTGTTAGCTCGAAGGTCATGTTGTTCTTATTAAACTGTGTTTTGGTCAGATTCACTTTAAATCCAGCCGGGCACAGCACCTAGCAGCCTCAAGAGCTGAGGGGAAAAAAAATCGAAAGGCTGAGTTAAGGGTTCAGTCACAGGAGAGGTAGATTTAGAGATAAAGTCTCAAGGGGTTATTTATCAGAGTCTCCCAGCTGCAAAACTATACCATAAACATTGAACAAGATTTATTGAAGAAAAAAAGATTCTGTAGGATACAATGGGATTTTGTGATATATATGGATCATTTTTTTACTCCCGTTTTGCAGCTAGGCATAGTTTGATACTTCTGCCCCCCAGTGTCGTTATGAAAAGGGCACAGAATGTAATATTGTACATATACCCTTCTGCCAATTCAGAGATTTACTGTACAGTAAAATGCTTTCCATTGCATTCCATGCTCAGAATTAAAACGTGTCATAGTCTGATTTATATAGTTTCAAATTATGTTTTAGAAATAAGACTGTGTGCCACATATGCCCATGTAATAGAAAAGTATTCTGTTTGCCACCTTAATGCGTGGTGATTACCTGAGAACCCTCCCTGTTCTATCACTTCATTGATTTGCTGATGGAGGATTCTGATGATAGAAATGGAAGTGTCTTCAGGTATAAAGAACACAGAGGAACTGATTCCGAACTATTGCTATCATTTATACTATCATTCTTTCACTTGCATTTCCTCATAAATAGCAACAAAGAGCTAGACTTTCAACCTTTTACAAGTTTACTTGGAATGATTCCACCTAAGCTTATATTAGGAAGAAAGCTATTGCACTCAGACCAACAATCAGGTATTTGTACTGCTATTATCAGAAAATAACACAATAAAACATGTTATTATGATAACACTGCACTGCAGAAAAAAAGCGAACTAGGTTAACTCAAAGTTATTATTTTAGATGTATTGTGCCTTTATACTTGTACTCTGCAGTGGAGTCACCCACAGAAATGTCAACCATGCAAGGAGTCAAATCGCTCAGAGATGCCTCTTGAAAAAGGTCCAAAGAGGGACTGAAACAATGACGCCTAAAAAAGCTTCCTTTGCACCATTTCTAACTTCCTGTAAGTGCCTGCCATTTATAAGCTGTTGCTTACCACTTTGCAAGAGCTCCTAGGTGAGTAATTACCGTTGCGTGATTGCTGCTGTTCTATTTCATAGCTTTAGGACTTATGATTGGGAAGAAGCAAAACATCGCACTCAAACAGGATGATGGTTCAACAATAAAAGACTTAGGGGCCTATGCACTAAACGTTCATAAGCCACTTATCGAGCACTTATCGGCCAAAATGCCTACAACGATTCTGTAAGCGTCGATAAGTGGGCGATAAAAGACTGAATCGCCCAAATTCTTATCCTTCAAAAAAAACGTGAGTGATCGGTGATAAGCCACTTATTGGCAGGTTCTGAAACTCGTGCAATTCTAGTAGCTGCGATAAGGTTATCGAGTCTAATTGCGGCTCTAGAATGACGAGTTTCTCATAAAATCCTCGCGCCAGGAAAAGTGACGGTGGTGAGAACCTGCTGAGAAGCGGCGAAACAGGACTTAGAAAAAAAAATGCTTTATTTTTTGCATCGGATTGATACCGGGGATCTCTGGAGCTGATAACCATTAATATTAGCACCGGAGACCCCCGGCATGAATCCCATGTAATAAAAATGCATTTACAGTCAACTTCCTTACCTTAGTGGCTAACCGCTAAGGCAATGAAGGGGTTAACCCATCCCGCTACCCACCAATGGCCAAACACCCCCTTCACCCACTCTAACTACCCACAATAAACACTAATACCCACCTCCCCTACCCCACATTATTGATACCAGAGGCTGTGGGGGTCCGGGGGTCATCAGGTGGTCCCGCGAGTGTCTGTGTGCCCTCGGGTGGTTCCCGCGGGTGTCTGTGGGTCTTGGGTGGTCCCTACGTGTGGCCGGGGGTCCTCAGGTGGCCCCCATGGTTGTCTGTGGGCCCTCGGGTGGTCCCAGTGGGTTGTACCAGTGGCTATCCGGGAGTCCTCAGGTGGTCTGGTGGGTATCTGTGGACCCACAGGTGGTCATCGCGGTGTCCGGGGGTCCTCAGGCGGTCCCCGCGGGTATCTGTGGGCCCTCATGTGGTCCCCATGGGTCCTCGCTGGCCTGTAGTACCAATTCTGTGTCCAAATTTTTTTTTCCAATGCAGTTAAATAAATACACCCGCCCCAACACATACAGTAAAGTAATGGGCAAAATAACTATTATCCAGATATAGATAATAGTTCATTTGCCCATTACTAAATCAAACATTAGCCAGCCAGCATAAATGAAGTAAATAAACCTTTCTACATACCCCTGCCATCATGAAGGGCGTCCTCATTAGCATTTGCAGGGCCATGTCCTCCGTTGCCAGAAAGAATACAAGAAATAATCTAATGGCCCCTAACCCCTTAATTACTATAGCGGTTATTAACCGCTAAAATGATTAAGGGGTTAAATCACCCTCCCCACTATCCACCTGGGAAGCTTAACCACCCACCCCGGGCCCACTATGTCCACACTGTACCCATTGATTGGCATAGTGATACATCATTTCCATAATAATATTTATTTATTTTTTTATAAAATATTTTACCAGGAAGTAATACATTGAGAGTTACCTCTCGTTTTCAAGTATGTCCTGGGCACAGAGTAAAACAAAATAATACATGGTTACAAATACAGTTACATAAATGAACAAGGTATACATTATATACAAGACATTGCATGCACAGTTAAAGAAAATATATATTATGAGCGTATGAAACAGTTACAGACCAGATTAAAGTGTGAGAGAGCCTTAGATTTGAAAGAACTTAAGCTGGTGGTGGATATGAGAGTCTCTGGTAGGTTGTTCCAGTTTTGGGGTGCACGGAAGGAGAAGGAGGAACGTCCGGATACTTTGTTGAGTCATGGGACCATGAATAGTCTTTTGGAGTCTGATCTCAGGTGATAGGTACTGCATGTGGTAGGGGTGAGGAGCTTGTTCAGGTAGCTGGGTAGCTTGCCCAGAAAGTATTTGAGGGTGAGACAGGAAAGGTGAACTTTGCGCCTGGGCAGGATAGGGCATTATAGCAGTAAATGGTCACTCTAATAAAAAAGCCTCAAAGCCAAAAATACACAATACTAAAACAAATACACAAGTATCTAAACACCAACATTCAAGACATAAAAGCACTAGCCAACCAACCAATTAAATAAATTAAAGCACTAGCCAACCAATCAATTAATTCATTTTAAACACTAGCCAAGAAATCAATTAATTAATAAAAAAACACTAGGTAACATGTCAATTAAAACCAGTAGCCAACAAAAGAAAGCATTAAATAAAAATGCTGAACAATCGGAAAATCAAATTAAAACAAGCCATCAAAATTACAAACTATTTAAGCCAAACAATAAACAGAAAAATACAAAACAACAATCAATAGAAAAAAAGCATGTGCCAACAAATGCATTGGCTATCACTGTATTGATCTGCACCCTAAACGGGTACAGATTAATACATTATCAGTCAATGGGCAATGAAAAACATGAAAATACAAAAATACAATTAAAAAAACCCTGTAAAAATACAATTATATACATTCAATATTTTTCTTACCTTTAGAAGCATTGGCCCTCCGAATCCCCACGAATCTGTAAGCTCTCGTACCGCGACGTTATCAAAGTCAATCCAACGCCATCCACCTTGAAGATCCGGAACAGGTAACAAAATTATTCTCTTTTTTATCTTCAATCACTGTCTTCTTTCTTCATCTGTCATTATTTCTTTCTTTTCTGTAATCTTCTATCTTTATCTGTCAATCCATAGCCCTATGGTAAATCCACAACACAATGTTGTCTCATTGGCTTCTTGAGGTAAAATGAGACGTCAAGGCCTTATACACAGGTATAGCCTGTGAAGTCACATTTTCTGGTCAGATGGTACAGCTCCAATCTGATTGGACGCTGTATCATGTGCCCGCCTCCTTTTTTTTGGTGAAAGATGTGATGTCATCTCCAAGGGAGACCACATGGCTATATCACGTGGTATTAGAGCCAATGGTATTGGAGACTATCCCATTGGTTTCTATACCATGTGATAGGTTACACTAGTTCAAAAGGATGTGATATCACTTTAAAGGACTAGTGCATTCTGGCTGTGCACATATGGATATGAAACTTGGAACCTAAGTGCAAAATAATTAAAAAGTTTCAGATGACTCAAGCAATTATTAAGAGATATATGCTGGGTATTACCCAAAGAAACAGGAAAAATAATGAAAGTCTTTGGAAGCAAACAAAAGCCTATGACTTCATCACAGGGGTGATTAAAATGGCAGTGGGCTGGACATGTCGCAAGAAGAAATAACCATTACTGGACAGACATTAGTTAGCACAACATAGAGAAGAGAGGCATGAAACTTCAGCACCTGGAAGATCATTGGGGAGGCCTTCATCCAGCAGTATATATATATATATATATATATATATATATATATATATATATATATATATATATATATATATATATATATATATAAATCAAAACTGAATAGACGATACCGTTCTGTGGCTAACGGAATGCTTTTATTTGTGCGAGCTTTCGAGAGAGATACAATGAATAAAGCCATTTAATTGCCATAACGTACGACTAGGCATCAATTTGCTTCCACAGACCATAATGACAGTTTGCAAGCTTGTGTTATTTTACATTTGACTACAATACATACAGATGCAGTGGCCGTTAGCCGTCCATTTCTAGGTTGAAAAATGCAATATATTGCGTGGTGGTCCGAGATGGTCCGCTGCAGACTAATGGCCCATCGGATTAACACACCGGGGTCCCTGCTATGTTAATCCTACCGGGTTGTACCTGTCTGTAAGAGAAGCACAGTAAGAGATAGGCTGTATCTCGGGAAGCAGGGGTCCCCGAGGCTGAAATCAACTTGGTTCAGCTCAGAAGACCCCCTGCTCCCGCACACTAGTATCAAACACCCGCCCCCCTCTCCCCCCCAAAGAAAAAATCATTACCTTAGAGGTTAGCCGCTAAGGTAATGAAGCTGCTTACATTTTATATTTATTCATAGTGTGCATGAGCAGGGGGTCTCCTGAGCTGAACCAAGTTGATTTCAGCCTCGGGGACCCCATGCTTCCCACCCTTACCGGGGCTGTATCTCTGCAAGCATGATCCAAACCTAGGCTCTTGATCCCGGGAGCAGATAAGTGTTCTCGTGTGTTAACGAAGAAGGGAGCAACGTTGATTGGCAAGACCCTAGGGAGTGATTCATGGTGGCTTGAGAGTTTGTGTAGCATTATTGAGAACTCTGCTTTCAAGCAAGTTTTTTGAAACACCAACAGACTCCCTTTGGGACCAAAGGCCTCATTATTCTCTACAAAATGTGAGTGCATATTTCTCTGGGGTCTTGGTGTTATATATATATATATATATATATATATTTTTTTTTTTTTTATTTATTTTTTTTATTTTTTTTTAGATAGAATTGTTTTACCTTTTTATGTAATCATCGGTTTTCTGCGGTCCCTGAATTTTTAACTACCCCAGGAAGTATGGGGTCCCCAGACCTGAAATCAATGCGGTTCACTCCGGAGACTCCCTGCTACAATTCTGTAATATTAAATTAAACCCCCTGCGATCGCCCTGTTAGAGGCACACAGGTAGAACTTGGTAGGATTCACATAGCAGGGGTCTGCCATTGACTAGTGAAAAGAAAATAAAGTGCGCAGCTAACTAATTAAGTGACGTGATAATAGGTGTTAAAAAACATAACCTTAAACGGAGCGTCTGCAGCTGCGATGGAGGGGGGGCTCAGAAACCCCCTAGACTAGCAGATAAAGACAAAAAAGACACAGCGCACAACGCTCATAGTGCATAAAACAATATAATAAAGGTACAATTAATTAGGGTAAGTAATGTGCGTACATCAATAAAGATAAATAAATGCAGTTAGGGATAATGTTACCCAACGCCTCAGGAAACCGGAAGGAGTATCCTCTCAAGGGTTATGGCGCTGGTGTCTCGGATACAGGATCCTATTGGTAAGTAGGTAAGTAGATCGCCTCTAAAAAAGTTCTTTTCCCCCAAGAGCACGAGTCCAAAGCTGCTGCTGCCACTTGCAGTCCTTTGCCAGAGCACAGCTCCACACCGGCCGGGTCCTCTCACTCCCCTCTGTGCAGAAGCACTTCCGGGTCGATGACGTCACCACGGGGGGGGAGCGCTGGTAATCGCGCCGTTCACACTCGATCAGCTCAGATGGTGGGGTAATAAATTAGAGGTTGAGCTCTTGTCCAGTCATCCAACGCGTTTCGAAACGAAAACGTTTCTTCATCATCCCTGATGAAGAAACGTTTTCGTTTCGAAACGCGTTGGATGACTGGACAAGAGCTCAACCTCTAATTTATTACCCCACCATCTGAGCTGATCGAGTGTGAACGGCGCGATTACCAGCGCTCCCCCCCCGTGGTGACGTCATCGACCCGGAAGTGCTTCTGCACAGAGGGGAGTGAGAGGACCCGGCCGGTGTGGAGCTGTGCTCTGGCAAAGGACTGCAAGTGGCAGCAGCAGCTTTGGACTCGTGCTCTTGGGGGAAAAGAACTTTTTTAGAGGCGATCTACTTACCTACTTACCAATAGGATCCTGTATCCGAGACACCAGCGCCATAACCCTTGAGAGGATACTCCTTCCGGTTTCCTGAGGCGTTGGGTAACATTATCCCTAACTGCATTTATTTATCTTTATTGATGTACGCACATTACTTACCCTAATTAATTGTACCTTTATTATATTGTTTTATGCACTATGAGCGTTGTGCGCTGTGTCTTTTTTGTCTTTATCTGCCATTGACTACCATGCGTGGTATTTGGCGAATTTGCCAAAATCTAGAACGAGAAGTAGTCAGGAAAGGCTGCATCTGTACCATAACATTTTACTTTCTAAATCATGGTATTGTTTCTGAAGCAGAACAAGACGTGCAGGTCCTTGTGACAAATAACTTTATTTCCTTGTGCCATAGGAACCAAACATGAAATATTAAGTTGCCCGCTCTGTGGAGTAAAACGAATGCTCACTGCATTTGTGCAAATACCTTTTGGGCATTACAATATTACTAAAGACATTATTAGAATTTATATCATAAGCACAAAATATTTGATGACTGCTATTTTTAACATTATTCTAAACTAGTATAGTAATGTGTACACATTTTTACACATCTTTTGACCCAAGACGCAGCTGTGTATGTCAATGCTTGAGAGATGGGATTTGCCGTCAGTTCAGTTTAAGAACAAGTCTGTAGTATTCATTAAGGACGTTGGTGGTTTTTATATAAAATCAGGGCACGGACTGTTGTTATTATTAGGGTTATGTTTTTATTTCATCATCTTAAGCCATTATGCCTTTAAAGAAAGTACACACATTTAGCGCTAGAGATTAAGTAAATGGTTCAGATCTCTACAAATGAATGGGTTTATGGATGCTATAACTTACATGAGTAGAATGTGAAGTTAATTTGACACTGAAACAATATTTTTAATGTTCTATTGTGAATGTCTCAAGATGCCAACATTATTTTGCTGGTTGAATTCCTCATTCCTACATATCCCATGCAACATTATTGTGTGGGTATGAAACGCCAGACAGAAAACTGTTCTTTTTTACATTTTTAATAAAACAGGCAAACTAACAGGTCAAACTGAGTTGCAAATCATAAAAAATGCAGGTAATATTAGAAATATGAAACATGAAGAGACAACAAATCTGTTCTGGCAAATGTGAACACTTAGAGAGCTTAGATCAAAATACTACACAGATTTTTTCCTATTGGGAACATATGGATAAGAATGAGCACAGCATGTAATCCTGCATCCTGTGCTCTGCAACTGATCCAAAAAGACATTTGTTTTTTTTTTCCAACAACGAGCTGTCAAACAGACATTATATGATGAGGTCAGGTTTTGTAGCTAAAAACATAATCTATTGGAAGCATTACAAGACTGACAGTGTATAGAAGATCAAATTATTCTTTAGTTGTAGCAGTATGATTTATACGAGCGGGCTGCAGCTGTCTGTTTAGTGCTGTAACCTGAACGTCAGAGAGATTGAACAATGCTCCTTTCCTTTTCATTTGCACAAATGAGGACATCAAACTATTGTTTGTGTCCCATATTATTAAACTAAACATTTGGATGGATTTTTTTTAATTATACAGTTAATGATCATGAACAATAACACTTTTCTCCTTAATTTTCAAATCATTCTGTACAACTGGATTGGACAAATACTAATGTTACACTGCCTCCTTACAGTACTGTATATTAACCCACGATAACAATCCTATTATTAGAGACAGGAAAATCCCTGGCACCTAAAAGTTGACACGCAGAGTCTTTTGTTGCAGCACAGTGCTGGAGGACCTGTCAGTCCCCGCCGCGACATGGAACAGCATGCCCCATAATGCTTTGCAAGCGCGACCGCAAATAAGGATGGGGCATGCTGTTCCCAGTTGCAGTGGTGACTGACAGGTTAGTCAGCACTGCACCGTTTATTCTGCCGTGTGTGTGTGTGTTTGGGGGGCGGGAGGGGTAGATCAGAGAACCCCAACTCCCCTCTGCAGTGCAACAAAACTATGGTTCCTAAAACTCTGCCTGGCTCCTAAGTCTTTTATATTCGTGCCCAGCCCTGTCTATACCATACACGTGCATGATAACTGAAAGGACATGCACTGACTGAAAGCAAAATTTCATGACATAAGCCAAAGGGGAGAAAACAAAATTCATGAAGCTCACACACAAAAAGTAGTACTCGCAAGCTGATCAAACAGGCGAACTCCCTGTTGGATACTGGACTCCTGATTCCTGCATTGCTGTCAGCATTTAAAGTAGTTTGGCATTTGTGAGTTTATTCTCACACATGTACATGTACACAATGTATGTAGCCATGCCTGGTTTTGGCTACCAGTCTGCCCTCCCTGTCATGCAAGCCATGGTAACAGTGCAGGCAGTGACAGGACCAATCATGGGGTTTCCCCACAGAGGCAGCTCCCTTGAGTGACAAGGGAGGAGGTGGAACAAGGCCTGTGTTCTGCCCAATCCTGGGTTCAGACCTTGTACCTTCCTCCCACTGTACTTAAGGGGCTGCACCACTAAATTTAGGCAGTTGTCTCTACCCTTGAGAGAGACAGGTAACACACAGGGTTGCCTTCACATTGGTATCTCCTGTTCCTCTTCCCCTTGGGGGAGAGTGAGTGATTATCATTCCCCTGGCCCTGCTAGAGGGTCAGGGAAGAGTAAGGACTGCTTCGGGTGCCCTTGGCCTGGAGTGGAGGTCCAGGGACCATCCGGTGAGTGGAGACCTGCATTGAGCTGTATTGGGCAGAAGCCTGTGTGATACTGTGTATGCAGAGGAATAAACTGGTTCCAGTTAACTATAACTCCTGCCTGGTGTGCAATCTTTCTGGGGGAGTTGAGTATGTTTTTTCTGTAGGAGATTTTGACGGTGAAGAGGTAGCCAGGCTCACTAATAAAGGTTAAGTACGGTTGGTTACCTCTGATCCATGTTTTGGGGTTCAGGAATGTCAGCTCTTGGGCCCAACTGTTGTAAAAGCATTACCTGTATTTATGGGACAATAAAGAATTTTTGTGTTTTTACCTTTCCGGGGATGCCAGCGAGCAGGGATTGCTGTGGTATGAGTTTCAGGGGGGGTTGCGGAGAAAGTGTTGTCAGATTGTGTATATCTAGTCAGGGTCCAGAGTTGCTGGTTCCCCTAAAAGTGTACCCAGGAATCAGATCGGATGCCTGGTACAAGTAGACAAATTGACTCGGTAATATCTCCCCTTGAAAATGCTTGTGCGACTCACCACTAGGGGTCCCTGCTTCAGCACAGCCCGTAAAGGTAAATGGGGCATAGGGATGTGAGGTGTCCCTGAAACAATCAAAGGGTCCCTAGGTTGATGGGGATACCCAGTAAATGCCCAGGTCACCCAGAACCAGTATAGAGGTTCTGGGGGTACTCCAACCATCTACAAGGTTGTGAGGGGACTTTTAAAAGTCCAGTCCTAAGTTTATTGTATAGAGTGTGGGAAATATAGCTAGTAAGAAATAACGTGCAGCTTCTTATTCTATTTCCCATAACCAAAAGACTTAGGATATTTTTATAGTGTATATTTTATGGAACTGTGCATTTTAAAACATATCTGTTTGTGCACATAGATGAGCTGGGACGTTCAGAGCCAATGTTCTGAGTGAGCCAGTGGGCTACCAACTTGGGTGCCACCATGTCTACTCATACGGTAGAGATGAAAGCCAGAGAGGATGTGTCTGAGGTGTCAAGACCATTTGGACAGGAGTGAAGGACAAGTATCCACATCCTGAGATCAATGGCCGCCCTTTGCATTTCCATTGATCCCAGAAGACTGTCAGGAGCCTGTCACCAATGGTGGCATTGAGGGAACCAGAGCCAGAGGTGCCAAATTGCCCATGCCCCTTGGTTTATTCAGATTTCCAGGTAACCCTGTTGTGTCTACCAGCTTGCCTCTGATTGGCGGCGGAGAAATTTCTCACGCTTTGGATTGGGCTATAGGATTTTTTGAAGGAAAGTTAGAGGTATTATAACCCCTTGCACCCAATAGATAGAGAGGTGTTTTCCAGTGTTCTCCCAGGTCTCTTAAAGTTCTCTCAACGTTTTCTAAGATTCTAAGCACCAAGTGAATTCCAGCCCTTTGGAGAGAGGGGAGCTGTGGCGGTTGGAACTGCAGGTTGATTTCAGTTCCAAGACTTTTTAGGGTAAGCTTTGGATTGATAAACCCCTGCACTTAGGAAAGAATAGTCTTTCAGCCCCAATTCCCAAGTAAGTGGGTCTTTTTGCTGTAGCTTGTGTAACATTGTGTGTTTGCCTTTTCCTGTGAATAAATGTACAATTTATTTCATTACCTCGTTTTGCTCAATGGATGATCCTGGTAAAAAGGTGTAAATGGGCTTGTCTCCCGTGACAGAGATTGCCTCCATACATCTGGAGCCTGCAGCAGATTGAGGCGCTATGTCACCAGAGATAAATGTCGGGTATGTGCCCCAGAAGCCCGTCCAGAAGACCCACAACCATCGGCGGACCACTCAGCATTCTGTGAGCCAACATGTTGCATGCATCATACACCTGGTAATCCTAAGGGTAATACTAAGGAGTACCTATTTTACAGCATGCAATGAGAACAATGTCAAAATTAAAGATGGGAATTTGTTAACCAGTTAACAGAAATTTCTGTTCACTTCCCAAATTAATTTGAAAATCATTGTAGAAACAGTTAAAAATGAGTAAAAAACAAAATTCCCCCACCCCTTCTTGGATACTTATTTGTACGGTCGTGGTTAAATTATCTTCATAAAACTAAATTCATTCCAGATTTAGGCTTGGTGGTACAATAAAACCAGTGATTGAATGGACAAGGAAGGTCATTTATGAAACTCGTCTGGCAGCAAAAGTAGAGACAATATGAACCCAAAATAACTCCATCATCTTGTTTTCAGATAAATCAAGTGCTGTTTTCTTAGCACCAGTTTGCCCTAGTTTTGCCGACATTGATAAATAGAACATTAAAGTATTCGCAATGTGAAGGCTAGTTATGAGTTAAATAGAAATAGCCATATTAGTCCAGCTGCGATGGTGCAGAGAAAATGAGCGCTTCAGTATTATGTGATACCTTTTTTATTGGCCTGTTGTGAAATTGCACATTCCTCCTTAGACAAGTTATTTCTAGGACTTTACAATTAACACAGTTGGTACAGAGGATAGAGTATGTGTATTGTTTCCTGTATTTGCAGGTTTATTCCCAGTTGTCTATTAGTTGTAAATCATGCAGAAAATCATCAGAAATTCTACCCTTACTCCACAAATACTTCAACAAATTTCTCATGACAAAATATAATAAAAATGAAGTCTGAAAAAAAGATATGATGTTGAAAATATGATTAGTTTCAGTGCAAGAGTGAAAAGATAGTAAAATGTCAGTTTCTCCAAATGTTTTCAATTCAAACAATGATGTAAAAACATGTGCAAACATGCTGTTATCAAAGTGCATTTTTGCTTACATTTCAATAACTCAAAATACTGCTTAACAATAAGGATATGAAAAATAAGTAGGCAACAAAATTTGTCTTCGTACAGTAAATTAAATCAAAGGCAAAGATCAGGTTTTCATATCAATTCAACCTTACACATGACATGTGGTACCTATTCTCGAGTAGAAAATAAAATACAATCTACAGCAGGGGTGCGCAAGCAGGGGGGCACGCAGGATTTTCTAGGGGGGGGGGGCGCGGCGGTTACAGAGGCCTGCGCTCTTCCCCAATGCATTTAATTTAAATGCCGGGGGAGGCGTGAGGTCTCTGTCACTTCTCTTACCTGATCTCAGCCGGCTCTTCGGCAACATGTCACCATGACAACGTGGCGTCAAATGGCAATGCGACGTCACATAACGTCGTGACATCATATGGCGCAGAGCAGGGGGGGGGGAGAGCAGACAGGGGGCGCGAACAGAAAGGTTTGCGCACCCCTGACTACAGTACAGTAGTAATAGATGGAAATATGCAGTAACATGCGTAAGGAACACGCCAAGTGAGCAAAGTGATGAATGCTGACAATTAGCGTAACCTTTTATGAGGATTTTCTACTAATTGTTGTCTTACTGCAGTGTGATGAATGCATGAAATCAATACAATCTTTTTAAAAAGTAGATCTTTATTTAAATTCACCCCAATCTACTCCAACCAAATGGGTCTCCCCCAGCCTTTTCCTTGAAGCTCCACAGTTTTCCATACAGGGCCACCAACAGGGCCACCAACAGGGGCAGGAGGGGGGGGAGGGGGGCAGGACAACTGTCCAAGACCCAGTGGCCGCAGGTGCCAGTCGCCACTGGAAGTTGGGCCCGTCCAGGTAAGGGGGTGGTATGTGTGATGAGCGGTTAAGTGTGTTGTAATGGCGGGCTATTGTGTTAGAATGAGGGGGGTTATTATGTTAATATGGGGGTTATTGTGTTAGGATGAGGGGCTATTGTGTTCAAATGAGGGGGGTTATTGTGTTTGGATGGGTGGGGTTATTGTATTAGGATGGGGGGTTATTTTGTTAGGACGGGGGGATTTTTGGGTTAGGATGGAGGGTTATTGGGTGAGGATTGGTGATGGGGCAAGATAGGGGGAGGTGGTGGTGAGAGGGAGAGAGGTGGAGGCGAGAGAGAAGTGAAGGAGAGGGAGAAGTGAGGGGAGAGATGGGGGAGAGAGAGAGAGGTGGAGGAAAGAGAGAGGTGTGGGCGAGCGATGGGGATGTGAGAGATGGGGGTACTCGCAAGGCCATCAACACGGGAGGGGGGACGAGTGGAAACTCTAGCCCTGGGCCCCGGATTTAGATGTTTGACATTTTTCTTTCTGGGTAATTTAAATATGGCGATTGTCAAGTTAGCAAGAAAATGACAGTACCATTAACTATTTCCAAAGCTCACACGCTCCATCATAGGGACTTCTGTATTAGTTAGTCCTTAATGTAAAAAGCGAGGAGAAAAATTCTAAATCGGTCAAGAATGAGAGCATTGGAGGACATACAATTGTTCGAATACCTAATGACATTAAAGTTAAATAAACAAACTAATACAGGGTTTTTTTTTTTTTTATTTGTTTGTTTTTTAAATAAACTGTATTTTTTTGGTTCCTTGAGAAAGATTTGAGGATATTAGGAGGGGAGGGTATAATAGGTCATTGTGTCTGATCCATTCTTTATGCTACGGCCCCAGTGTTGACTGCTGCATGCGCGCCTGGCATCCTGGCGGCGCGTGCACAGATAAAAGCCGCAACCTGCGGTCTGTAGGGGAGCGATGGGATGTATGGGGGTGCGGGGCAATTACAGGGCATATCTGCCCTTCCATTGGCTGCCCGCATACCACGTCGCGGCACGGAAAGACAAAACTCCTCTTCCCTGCCAGCGTAAGTGTCACAGCGCTCTGCGCGCCCACACACACAGGCACTGGGGCCTGCCCCATAGACGGCTGTGCTGTGGTGTGTGGCGCTCACACCGCAGCGCGTGCCACTGAGCCACGGCCTTAAACAGCATTGCTAATGGAAGAGCTCATTACGTGCAATAGTTTGAGTTAAAGGTAAATCACAGAATGATTAGTTCAACAAACTTGCTATTTAAAAAAAAAAGAAGAAGAAGATGATGACGAAGACGACGAAGACATTTATACCCTCATGCATTATTTTTCATTTATTTTTTTAGGTTATAAAGGCTACATTGGCAACATTTTCACAGATATATAACAATATGGAATTATATCAAACTGTGGATTTTATCGCAATAGTAATAGTGCAGTAACATGCTGGAATTGTTGCCTGCTTGAACTATTCAGGTATATTTCCACAATAATAGTTGCTGTTTACTTTCACAATAGATTGTCTAAGTATTTGATTTCAATTGTTCTTACTACAGGTACTGTACCTCTCAAACATCCTCTTTGTTAACGCTACAAATTAATGCTTCTGTGTAGTCCAGGGGTGGTCAACTCCAGTCCTTAAGGGCCACCAACAGGTCAGGTGTTCAGGATATCCCTGCTTCAGCACAGGTGATGCAGTCGAAGACTGACCCGCCTGTGCTGAAGCAGGGATATCCTGAAAACCTGGCCTGTTGGTGGCCCTTAAGGACTGGAGTTGACCACCCCTGGTCTAGTCAAATGAAATGTTCACAGAAGGAACATTGTAACTATGCGCTCTGGATCAGAGCCTTCTGTGTCTGTTTGCGCTTTTCTGTCCTTATTTGTTTGTCATTCTGCTAATGTAATTGATGTCCCCTCTGTAACCTCATTGTACCGCGCCACGGCATATGGTGGCACTTTACCAATAAAAGGACAATAATAATAACAACCTCTGCCATTAATTCCACCGGGCTTTCCTGTATACGATGCCGGATCAGCGCTTCGTTAATAAGACCTAAATAATGGGTTAAACCTTCAACCATGAAAAGGCGTTTCTTGGAATTTCGTTGCAATACATGGCGAGGGTTAAAATGATGTTCCGTGATACAAAACACAAACATGGCTCTTCCTGTGTTCTGGTTAGAAGAGAACTCTTATCAAACATTCTTTGCTGTTTCCGAGATTAGACAGCTAGAAATGCCCTTTCACAGTTGGGTCTATCATTCCGTTTTGATGATCTCAGCTCAGTCTACATTTCTAAACCTTCACACACAGTTTGACAGTATGGCTGGTCCCTGCACAGTCAAGACCTAGCAGCTAGCATGAATACTAAATTACTTCTGATCCCCTATAGATCAGAGTTGCAGTTATTCACCAGCCAGAATGATGGAGCTGGAGTCGTAACTGGTGTGTAAATAAAGAAGAGAGCTTCACTGTAAGGGAAGACCCCACCGTTACCCTTTCTACAGCAGGAGGGAATGAGACAGTGCAGCTGCAGCAAAAGATATCACAGGGGAGGGAAAAAGGAAAAACAAAGCAATATCAAAAGGTGACAGGATCCCAGAGCTGCCATTTCTGCTGAAGAAGGATCAGAGAAAAAAACATGATTGGGAGCAAAAACTTACCATAATTATAGGGAACCCACTAAATAATATTCGATTTATTCAGAAGAGGGAACAAATCAGTGCTTTCCACAACATGAAGTTGTGATATATTAAGGGTGGGGTCACTGAGGTTTTGGTTTTATTCTAAAATGTTTTGTTTTTTTTGTTTTTTTTTAAATGGATATGAAAAACTCAAAATAACCTTGAAAACACTTAAAGCTGCAGTTCAAGCAATATCCTACAAGTGTGTGTGTTTTTTTTTTAATATATCAGTTTTGTACTATGAGAAAATACTTGTAGCATTTAAAAAAAAAACATTTTAAAGACATGTTTTATGTATTCTAATGTAGCAAGCATTTTTGTTCCTATAGCAACCATTTACAAAGTCACATCCCCTTCCCCTTCCCCTTCGGAAACAGCATCTGAGTGCCCTGCCCTCTCTCTAGCAGTGAACCAATTGAATCTAGTGCCTGTCTGGTCACATGATCTTCCTCACAGAACTTTGCCTGTCAGTGCAGCAGAAGATTACCCAGGATGCATTTAGTGAATACCGAAACGAATCTTCGCCGATCGATCGCATGAGAACGGATCGATTGGCATCTTAGCTAATCACTTGTCAGTGTGTAGATTGTATTGATGCACATATTGATTGAAAAAATAAACATTTTATTTTAAACGACAGCTTGAACTGCAGCTTCAATTAATTACCAAACAAGACACAATTAAGATGGCAGCAAACATTTAAAGTAAGCCTAAAATCATACAATTAGCGAGCTATAATAATTTGGGGACCAACATATTACATGGACTGTCCCCTAACCCAGGGGAGTGCAAACTTTTTGCCCTGCGCCTCCCTGCCTGCTCTCCCCCACTGCTCCCGCCCCCCCTTTCTTAGTCCAAAGTGTCAAATTACGCGGCAATGCATTGCCCGAACCCGTCTGAGTCACAGTAACAGAGGCCTAGCGCGGTCCCCCGGCATCTAATTTAAATACTTTGGGGAAGAGCGCGGGGGCTCTGTAACCACCACACCCCCCAAAAAAATCTTGTGCCCTCCCAGTTTGCGCACCCCTGCCCTAACCTATCTGCAGCAGTTAAAGCAGAAATCCCTTTTTTAAATATTCTGTATCATTGGGGTCTTACTGCCAAAACATGTATGGTGACAAATGGGTTAATACTTTATACTGATAAGTGTGGCTTATACCTAGAAGTCTGTAAATGCCACAGTGCACAGGTAGTTCAGAACTAAATCTCAAATAATATAATGAGGCAACTGTAAAGATAATAGTACAGGTTATATCAAAAGGAGACGAAGGCTGTGCTAGCTATGTCCGAAGGATGATATACAGTAACTACTGTATAGTGCTGATCTGTAATCTAAATGCTTACAATAAGGATTTCTTGTTTACTGTATCTGCACTAAGTCTATGTTTCCTTTACACACCAGAAGAACCTGACATATACATGATCACCTGGGAGGAGAACATCACAGAACCCCCACATGTACATGATCACCTGGGAGGAGAACATCACAGAACCCCCACATGTACATGATCACCTGGGAGGAGAACATCACAGAACCCCCACATGTACATGATCACCTGGGAGGAGAACATCAGAGAACCCCCACATGTAAATGATCACCTGGGAGGAGAACATCACAGAACCCCCATATGTACATGATCACCTGGGAGGAGAACATCACAGAACCCCCATATACACACGATCACCTGGGAGGAGAACATCACAGAACCCCCACATGTACATGATCACCTGGGAGAAGATCAAACAACCTCCACATGTACATGATCACCTGGGAGGAGAACATCACAGAACCCCCATATGTACATGATCACCTGGGAGGAGAACATCACAGAACCCCCATATACACATGATCATCTGGGAGGAGAACATCACAGAACCCCCACATGTACATGATCACCTGGGAGAACATCAAACAACCCCCACATGTACATGATCACCTGGGAGGAGAACATCACAGAACCCCCATATACACATGATCACCTGGGAGGAGAACATCACAGAACCCCCACATGTACATGATCACCTGGGAGAACATCAAACAAGCCCCACATGTACATGATCACCTGGGAGGAGAACATCACAGAACCCCCATATGTACATGATCACCTGGGAGGAGAACATCACAGAACCCCTACATGTACATGATCACCTGGGAGGAGAATGTCACAGGACCTCCACATGTACATGGTCACCTGGGAGGAGAACATCACAGAACCTCACAGCCCTGGAGATATTGGGTTTGAAATATTGTAAAAATTAGGTGATAAAAATGGCTGCCAGACAGGTAGTGAATATCAACCGTAACATGCCATTATAGGATTCTAATACACTTTGAAGCTACATTTCTCTGGAACAAGTGCAATTCATTTCAGTACGATCTCAGTCAAGATTATAAATGTAAAAAAGTGTACACAAAATACATAGCATTAGAGGTGACTAATCAGAAACATAGTACAACAATTTGACATTTGTTTCCTGAATCAAAATAGGGTTTTAATGAGTGAAACACAAAAGAGATTCAAGCTATGATACAACAATGAACTTAAAATGTAAAGATTAACAGCATACCTTGTGGAAAGGAATTTCAAAGCCGAGCTGAATTAATTCAGAACCCTTCAGCCTACATCTGGGTCACCCCAAAGGCGTACGGGTTTAGGCAGCAGCCGAAGGCTGTCAGCCGTTTGTTGCCGTTCGCTACTCGGTTACTGGGTTTTATAAAGTCTTCTAACACAGCACATTGCAATCTATCCTACCTCTTCTAACACAGCACATTGCAGGCTTGTTCTACTTCTTCTAACAGTACATTTCGGGCCTAACATATCTCTTCTAATACAGCACATTGCAGGCCTATTCTACCTCTAACACAGTGCATTGCAGGCCTGCCCTATCTCTCCTAACACGGCACATTGCAGGCCTACCCTACCTCTTCTAACACAGCATATTGCAGGCCTATCCTACCTCTTCTAACACAGCATATTGCAGGCCTATCCTACCTCTTCTAACACAGCACATTGCAGGCCTATCCTACCTCTTCTAACACAGCATATTGCAGGCCTATCCTACCTCTTCTAAGGCCTTGGTCCCGCTGTGGCCGGCGGTACGAGCGGCCAAAGGCCGCGGGCCACCAGCTGCTTGCCCCCGTTCTAGATGCCCCCGCTGGCTCCTTCCGGCGTGGCTGACTGCGTGCGGTGACGCGTCAGCCAGCCGGAGCTACAAGGAGCTTGTGGTTTTGGCGACTGTCGCGTCACGTGACATCCCAGCAGCCAATCCGATTCCCCCTCTGCTCCGATCCCTCCCCCCCATTCCGATTTCCCCCTTCAGCTCCGATCCCCTTCCGATTCACCCCCCCTTCCGATTCACCCCCCGTGTGTATTTGCCTTGTGTGTGTGTGTGAGTGCCCGTGTGTGTGTGTGAGTGCCTGTGTGTGTCCTTCCCTCTGTGCCTGGCTTTAGAGTGCGAGGGGCTCCGGGAGTGAGAGAGGGATCGACCGGGGGGTGGTGGGGTGTGTAGTACGAGAGCCCCCCGCTCAAACCATGCCCCCCGCTCCGGCTCCCGCTCCCTACAGACTGCAGTTAGCGGTCAATTGCCTGTCAGCGCGCTGCCTGCATGCAGTGCAGGCGTGCTGACTGAGGGATCAGGGCCTTAGCCTAACACAGCACATTGCAGGCCAATCCTGCCTCTACCTGCCTCAAAATTCGTTGATCAGCTATTTATTGCAGACTTCCTAAAAAGCAGGAGCTACATGAACGCACCACCTACGCGTTTCATGCCGAAGCACTTTGTCCGGGAGTTGGCAGCATTAATTAAAAGACTTTGCGAATTGGGACTGAGCTCTGATTGATCCGTTACCTTTTTAGCGTAAGAAAGAAAGTATTAGCACAGGGATTATTGCACATTATAAAGCTCACAAATGGATTTTTGCTATGAATTTAGCATTAAGAAAGCCATTTTGAATAAGCATTTAGCATCTGCTGAGGGAGTAGTTACAGGAGGTGTCAGAGAGGCAGGAGTGCGCAAACATCCTTAGCCGCGCCCCCCTGCCTGGCAGCCGCAGCATTTGGGCCCCCCTTCTCCAAGGACCCAGCGTCAAATGACGCCAAAGTTCATGTGACGTCACGTTACCCTGCCGCATCATTTGACACTGCCTTGCCATGTTGACCCGTCACTGAAAAATAGGCAGAGAGCAGGTAAGGGAATTACAGAGGCCTCACACCTCCCCCGGCATATAATGTAAATGCCTTGGGGAAGATTGTGGGGCCTCCGTAACTGCCGTGCCCCCCTAAAAATTCTTGCGCAACCCCTGGGGGACACGCCCCCAGTTTGCGTTCCCCTGCCTTAATGCAGTGTTATAATGGCGTATGCATCAATTCTGTGACTCATTCGTGGCTTGGCGTAAACATTTCTCTCTAACAAAGCACCGCACATCTAAGAACGATAAACTTAAGACTTCTTACTTTTGGTGCAGATTCAAGAAGCATATTCAGATCTTAATATATGCAAAATCTCCAATCTGAGCACTTTGCTGGAATAGATTGCCACTTTAATATTAACTGCTACACAAGATAATCAAATTCACTAATGGGTCTATGGAATTAAACTTTTCACTGTTTTGAGTATCTTGCCTATTTTTAGCATTTAAGGCTCAGCCATCCTTTATTACAAGGATTCTCAACTCAACCCCAGTCCTTAAACCCTCCACTCAACAGGTCAGGTTTTCAGGATATCCCAACTTCAACACAGGTGGCTCAATCAGAGGCTCAGTCAAAGACTGAGGCTCTGATTGAGCCACCTGGTCCTGAAGCAGGGACTGATTTTGTCACCTGTGCTGAAAAAGGGTTATCCAGAAAACCTGACCTGTTGCGAAGGCTTGAGGACTGGAGTTGAGCACCGTTGCCTTAGGGTGAGGTCCCAGTGCGTTCTGTTCCACGCACGCCCGGCGGACGGGGGGCAGCCCATACACAGCGTTGCACCGCGATCTGCGGTCCTGGGAGAGAGGGAGCGTTTGCGACGGGAGGGGGCGTGGTGGATTTTCAGGGGCGTGGCCATGACCTTACGCGGTTGGTTCGCTCTCATTGGCTGAACCACCGGTGAGGGCGTGGCCACTCCTCCGTTGCAAACTTTGAGTTTAAATTCCCCTGCCTGACTGAAAACCTGTCGCGCTCCGCAGGGGAAAGGTGCGCGACAGGGTACTAACTGGGACCAGCCTGACCGGGGGGGTGGAGCTTGAACACACGCGTGCGCTGTAGGAGGGACTGGGACCGCCCCTTACGATACAAAACTGCTACAGACAAAAAGAAAGGTTCTAATAATAAGGTACATTGTGACATCGTACGTGTACCTACAGCCTCTGCATGTTTTTGCACATGCCTTCAAAAAGCAAAACACTGAGCCTTATCTTATTTTCTCTCTCTTTCTTTTTTGTTCTTTCTTTTTTTTTGGTTACAGGATTGAAGCAGGGGGTCTCCAGAGCTGAACCCCGTTAATTTCAGTTCCAGGGACCCCGTGCTTCCAGAGATATTTGCTTCCGTAAGGGTGCAGGTGTCATAGCGGTGCATTAAATGTTCCGCGTCACGCGGACCAGAGGAAGCTGAGACGTCATCCAGTGCGGCTTCCTGTTGGCCCGCGCAGCGTGGACCTTTACGCTCTGCAGAGATACCGGCACCCCCTACAGAGGTAAGTATCTCCGGAAGCAAGGGTTCCCCGGACCTAACATTAATGGGGTTCAGCTCCGGAGACCCCCTGCTTCAATCCAGTAACAACAACAAAAGATCCATCTTTATTTTGCTATATCAATGCAGGAAAGACATTAAAAGAACTGCCCGCACCTGAGAAGATTGCTAGCCCCCCAGTTACCACGTTTTCTTTCAGGCTCCTAATTTTCAGGACGAACAACCACAGTTTGGCTAATCTGTAAAACATGAGTTCCTAGCCTAAAAGAAGCATTAAAACACTTTCAATGTAACAAGGTTAATGAAAACTGCAATAAATCCGGCTAAATAAATTGAAGCATTTAAAGTGCCAGATAGCTTTGCCCGTCAGAACTACATTTTATAGTCTCAGCGCAGGTCCGTGTGTTAAAAGCTGTTAATTCCTTTGCTGCTGATTTGCCATACATTTCAAGACTAACCAGCTGTCAGTTTGCTGGTTTAAAGTACTAATCAGTGAGTGCACATGAATGACTCCGTGTACTTTATTGCCGGAGCCCTACCGAAAACAACAACAGTGCACTCATCACCTTGTTTGACCACTGTAAGCAAGAACAGAACACGGCTATAAACCATGGTGTCCTCAGAGAAGCAAGCAAGACGCAGTAGTATAATTATTAATAGATAACGAGTGGGCAAAGCCAACTTTCAAGGGTATCATTATGAATTACCAGTAGAAAATGCCAACCAGAAATGTTACTCTTGGCTGATCTAGTTCTCTATGACTAAGGTTTCCTTCACAACTAGTTGGGATCATTTGGTGAGGGCAACAAGATAAAATCTTGGTGATGGCAACCTGCAGTTGGATGGAGCGCCAAGTCACATGAAAACACGAGAACGTTTCATATTAGGGCAGATAGAGGTAGTACAGGGAATCTGCTGCCCCTATAAGTGCTCTTTACCCACTCCAGTCCTCAAGGACCAGCACAATCACTTTGACTGAACCACCTGTGCTGAAGCAGGGGTGTGCTTAAACCCTGCACTGTTAGTGCTCCTTGAGTACTGGAGTTGGGAAACTCTGGACAGTCTATACAATAAACTAAGTGAGCCAAAAGGCTGGGGTGGATGTGCAATGCTTCATTCAGTGATGGATGGTGGTACAGTATGCCCCCCTTCTCAGAGTCCTCTAAAGAAGTGCAGTAATCCACGTTAAAAATCGGGGCACCTGCTGGCTTGTGTTCTATTTAATGAGAGCAAAGGCAGAGCCATAGGAGCAATGATTTAGTCAGTCACAAGTGTTCAATAAATACTACTTTGTTCATAGCTTTTTTTTTAAATAACAATGTTGATTTTTTTCCTAGATCAAAGCAGCTATATACAATTAAGTTTTTTTTTTAAATTCTTATGCCTTGCAGTTGTGATTAACAGGCTGATAAACATTTCAGCTGCGGATTGGACCCCCCCCCCCCCCCAAAGTGGTAATCCATGGGCGCAGCGGGGGTTGGGGTTTCGCCCTGGTTGCATGGACGCAATGCTTGCTACATCTGTACATTGCTGGCACTACATAAATAAACATACATATGTATACATGCACATAGAGCTAAAACGCTCATGGTTTTCCTAACCTCCGAGACTAGGCGTAGTTATTCAATAAATGATGCATCATTTGTATACTTTGAGTATAATACAGTCTCATTTTCAATTACTTGTTTCACAAATTCATGCTGTTAAAAACCTGTTTCACTCTGAGTTAGACCAGTCTCTCATGGCTTGTGTTCACACTCCGATCCTGAGCAGCAGGAGGGAGTTTGCCCATCACACGCATTTGGTTAGCAACACTGGCTCATATTCATTAATGCAGCTGAGAAGGCCACAGTGGGGAAAGAAAATAGTTTTTTCAGTGAAGAGAAGGTGTACACCACTTTAAACCTTGGCAAAGAATGAACAATTTATCATTTAAGTGCATCACATTTTATATTGCATGAGTTCAATGTAATTAATTGAACAGCGTGTCCCTGCTGAGAATTTAAAGTGGTACACATAGTCTTTTTGCTTGAAAAAGCTTCAAATCAAACAGCAGAAGTACTTTCTAAATTGAAAAAGTCAAGGACAGAGAGTTTGCAAACTGCAGGGAAAAAAAAGCTACATTACCATTCTGATGTATCAAGCAGATTGACAGATGAGGTTTATTTTACCTTACAAACGCAGAAGGGAAGAAAAGCACCGAATTATACAAAGTGGAGGATATAAATAGGCTTGGTTTACAGTTCAAAAAAAAAATATTAACAACATCAACAGGACAATCTCATCTAATAATTACACCTCATTTCTGTAACGTATGCAGTCATTTAATGTGACTACAGCTGACACATGTCATGCAGATGATAAACGGAAAGTTATGAGAAGATCATCTCATTCGTAAAGTAGACGAATGGTGACAGCAGTGTCAGTGCAGTTTTCCAAAAATAAGTGTGCGCTTACCGATAGGACACCCCACAGTAGTGGCCTTGTCCCTCAACAGCAGCAAAATAGCAACCAGTGACGCCATGCAGTGCTGTACACAACCTCACTCTCAGGGGCCTATTCTATAAACTTCGATAACTAACTCATTGAGCAGTTCCCGAATGGTTTGGCAAGGTTGCTATCAAAAAGCATACAGGACACCTGCAAGCTCATATTGAACCCCCCAAATAACCACAACATATATATAAGCATATAGGTGTCACAGAGGAGTGCTACTGAGCATGGCGATATATATTTAAACCCAGAGACAGAACATGAAACACACAGAGCTCAGTGCACATCCAGTGAAACCTATACACGGTCAGTGCCTAAATATATATGTATAGATATCTATTAAATAAAATGGTCTTTTAGTTTAACATTTTGGCCAAAGTGTTGTGAGCCCCTGAGCCACTACACGGCAGACCACATCTCAAGGGTCCCTAACACTATTCAGAAAGCTCTGATGACCTGCCAAACTCGTTCGGGAAGTAAGCGGTAGCTCTCCTGCTCAAACACACCGAGCAGGAGCTGAAAAACAGCTCCAACTGGCGTGTTTGAGAAAATCACACTATTCTTGGAGCTCTGATGAGATCATCGGAGCCCTGAACCTGTGAGCTCCTCGCGCATTTCATGGGATTTGCAAATAGGACTTAGAATGTTTTTTTTTTTATTGCATCGGATTGAAGCCAGGAGTCTCCGGAGCTGATATGCATTAATACCAGCTCCGGACACCCCCAACTTCAATCCAATGAAATAAGACATTTACAGGCAGCTTCATTACTTTAGTTGCTAACCGCTAAGGCAATGAAGGGGTTAAATACTAGTGCCTTGTTTATTGTGGGTAGTGGGGGTGGCTGAAGGTGGTATTTGGCCCATGGTGGTTTTTTAGGCCTTACGGGAGGGTTGCGGAGGAGCTAATCCCTTTATTACCTTAGAGGTTAATACCGCTAAGGTAATGAAGGGGTTAACCCTACCGCTACCCACCCGGTAGACATAAACACCCACCATGGGCCCCATACCACCTTCACCCATCCCTGCTACCCACAATAAACATTAAAACCCAATACACCCATTGATTGACAGTGTGGTTACCTATGCCCTCAATGGGAGCAAATATAACCCCAATGGCAAAGAATGGCACCCCCTCTACCCCCAACAACCCCTCCCCCCCAACACATACAGTATAGTAATGGGCAAAATCAATATATTCCAGATCTGGATAACAGCACATTTGCCCATTAGAAATAAAACATTATCCAGCCAGCATAAAATAAAATAAAGTTACACTTACCCCTCCCAGGATGAAAGCTGTCCTCGTCTTCCTCCCCATCCTCCATGGCAGCCACATAACAATAAAAAACAAACTAATGGCCACTAACCCCTTAATCACCTTAGCGGTTAATAAACGCTATAGAAATTAAGGACTTAACCCACGTCCCCTGCTACCCACCCGGGATGACTAACCACCCTCCCCGGGGCAACTACCCATACCCTCTACCCATTGATTGGCACAGTGGTACACCATGCCCATATAATGGGCAACCTAAAAAAAAGTAAGCACTAGAAATACACAATTAAATAAAACCAAGCACCAAAATTACACAACAATTAAATAAAACCAAGCACCAAAAATACACAACAATTAAATAAAACCAAGCACCAAAAATACACAACAATTAAATAAAACCAAGCACCAAAAATACACAACAATTAAATAAAACTAAGCACCAAAAATACATAGCAATTAAATAGAAACAAGCATTTGCCAAAAAATGCATTGGTTTTCACTGTGTTTATCTATAACCCGAAAAGGGGATAGATAAACACATTGGCAGTCAATTGGCAACATAAAAAAAAATACGCAATGAAAAAAAATACAATCCATGTTTTTCTTATCATTGACGTCTTCACCTTCCATTTCCGAGTCCAGCATCAACAGCGGGAACCTCTTGACACTCGACACAATGCTCCCCAACAGCTGGTAAGTTTGTCTTTCTTCTTTCTTTATAATCCAATGCGGCTGTTGTTGTCCTGTCATCTTCTTGCCTTCAAATGAGATAGTGCAGGCCTTATATAAGGCTTGTGACGTCACATTTGAGTGTCAAATGGTACGCCCCCAATCCGATTGGATGAAGTATCATGTGATGGCAGCCATTTTTTTTTTGCACCACGGGAATTTACCATGTTTCCTGACATGACAGTCAAACCGTGACCGCTGTATAAATAAGAATATGGTTTTGGACAGTTATATTCCATTCCAAAGGCTGGGGATAGTGAAGGTTTGAGTCTACCCTAGAGGAGGTAGTGGATTAACCTACCTGGGCACAGATTGGGGACTGCAGTCAGCCAGGCCAACCCCGTTATGGGACAGCTGCTTTTGGATATTTAGAAGTGGGCAACATCCTCAGATCACAGCATCCACAGTAACACACACATAGTAGGCAAAATCTGATGAGTTGGCAAGCTGAAGAAATATACCAAATGTGGAACCTTGTGCTCTTTGCAAGTCAGATAACATGCAAAGCGTACAACGTTACAGTATATAGGGAGAACTACATTTCACAGAATTGGTATTCTGCATTTCAGTACACTGTACACATTTTCAAAGACATAGACAAAAACAAATCCTGTTTTAATGTTTGGACTATTTTGTACAGTATATGATTTCCAACACATTATTCAAATGATCACATCGTCTTTCAAATACAGTGGGTGTAATATGTGGTGTTTTAATATGCAATCAGATGCAAATGAACAATACAGATAACCTGAAGCAAAACCAACATAAATATCCATAGCAAAAGTATTAATAGTGACATACTGTACAATAAAGAGATCTCACTGCAGCCTCTGAGCAAACAATAACATTATTTTATGCAGAATTCAATCTATCTTGTCACTGCTGTTTCAGGAGTAACAGTTACACAAAATAAATGAGTACTTTAATACTATGTGCCACCATTTTTTTATTTGGACAAGCATTCAGGAGTTCTACTCTCGTTTACAGGTTGAGAAATACTGACTTACAAACGTTTTTCTGAGTTTAACACAGATATAAAGCCCAGGATAACAATCTATGACACGTGAGGTAGAATCGGAAAGAATGGCAGAGGGACAGGTGAATAAACCGACAACGCAACAAATGGTACCAAGTCACCAGAAGGAGTGGGAGATAGCTGAAGGAGAGGACGCTTAAAACGTCAGGGTATCAGAGAAGCCAGGACACTTGTAATATACATGTATGATACATACTTCTAATATACAGGTATGTTACACACTTATTACAATGTTTTCTTTGTCTTTTAAATTCTTTAACGACTTGGAAAAGACTGGTTGACATATCTATAGTTTCATTCTATGCTATTCAAAACTATTACAAAAGTCATTTTCTACAACATTGCCTTTCTATTATATTTGCATTCATTTGTACTAATGTGCTAAGAAAGTACAATCATAGTTGGTACAGATGAGA
The DNA here is from genome assembly GCF_040206685.1 of Ascaphus truei. Taxonomy (NCBI): domain Eukaryota; kingdom Metazoa; phylum Chordata; class Amphibia; order Anura; family Ascaphidae; genus Ascaphus; species Ascaphus truei. Next base: position 18,222,021 of record NC_134501.1, read on the forward strand.
TGAATAATCTAAGAAAAGGATTAGAATAGTTTTCCATTTCCTCTGCATTACTACCACATAAGGTCATTAAATAATTATGTTCTACATACCACAGAGAATATATTAAGTGACTAATCCTATACCCTAATTATGTGGTCATGAAATACTATTCTTAAATAGTAAGGTTGTTTGCCTCCTAGACAAGTATTTTAGATGCCTAGCAAAAAAACCTCATACATTCAACAAGTATATTCCACTTCTTGACAATACTCTTATAGGTGCCTATAAGCTCTGAAGTGTGACAAACTGCTTCTGTGCACTTTAGAAGCAGAGTGACATGCTTTGCTATTCTGTGATCCCTTCACACATGTCCAATCCGTGTTTAAAAGCCATTTTTAGAAGTGGTTTCACTCCGGCTCTGCTAATCCGATCGGTTTGTGAAAAAAGCCTCCAACTCACATTTTTGAACTAAAACGGCATTCTCGTAGCTCGGTTCTGCAAACCGTTTCTAAAAACTCACATTTTTTTTCACACCATCTCAAGGATGGTGATATTGGTATTGCGAGTTCCATCCAGAGCATGAAAAATGGGTTTGACTGAGAGAGCAAAACCCATATGTCAGACTGGGGAAGGAGTTAGCGCCACCTCTGGTCATTCCACTCCTACAGCACAATACAATCCGGGCGGATTGACATCTTTTCTTTAGAAGCTTAGGTTTAGAAGATGCAATAGAGAATGCTTTCTTTGTCACATTTAATTCCGCTAATTCTGAACATGCGAAGCCGCTCGGTTTGGCAATGACAACTTCGGAGCTCTGAGAATAAGCCCCAGAGTATTGATTTGCAAGTGGTGTGAAAGATGTCGGTTAAACCATATTCAGTGTTATCTTATAATGAGAACACAGTTTGTCTAAAGCAGGGGTCTCAAACTCAGTCCTCAACGGTCACCAACTGGCCAGCTTTTATGGATATCCCTGCTTCAGCATAGGTGGCTCAATCAGTGGCTAGAGAGGTGGGAAGGGTTGGTGTAGCCCAAGGCCAGCTGAGAAGGGAGCCCCCCTCCTCCGCTGGGACCACTGTCCTGGTTTTCCCACCATGGCCCTGGACCTGTTTCATGACGTAAACTACAGTTGATAAGGAATTTCATATCCTTATGAACCCAATAATATAAAAACTTGAGTTAACCAATTTCACTTAAAACTATGTTACTTTTTAATTATGTGTAAATAAACTGTACATCTCAATATGATACAAACGAATATCATTAATGTTCCACTCCTATTTCTCCATAAACTACCGTCGAAATGGTTCCGCCTTATAGTATGTTTGACATTCTATTCCTTCTACCAGTCTTGAGCCCCTGTGTCATTATAATGTAATTATTACCTATTGTAACCATTATGTTGCCCCACATTCTGCTGTGGAATCACTGTCAGAAATATGTGGCATGATCTGAAATTTCTGGCTTGAGGGAGTTATACCAACAGTTGGGAGTTTCAGTATGCATAGTCTGAAAATGTCACAAACTTCAACATGCAATGTATATTATGTCGCACAAGTTGGAAAGTAATAAAAAGTAATTTACTGTATGATGTTCTGCTTTGTGAGGGAGCAAAGTGTTTCACTCACTGCATCCAAGTTAATTATTTTTCAGTTCTTCTAAAATTACATTTTTGAAGTGAGAATTAATCCCTTTCATGTCTAAAGAGAAACAGTGTTTTGTGACTGGCTTAAAATTGCACACATTAACTAAATATCCCTAAATCTTCAAGAAAGTCATTTGTTCATTACAAGTATCCATAATTTACTGATATCAAACTCCTTTTGGCACACAGCACAGTTGTAACAAATTCAATATGAGCACATTACTAATTAAATGTGGACATCTATTTTAGAGGTTGGGCAAGTTCAGGGTGACAAAATCTCAGTCTCCTGAACCTCTGCGGCTCAGAATGATCCGAAACATGGGTCAGCCCAAAGTGCCTGAGCCCAAGGGCAAAACGGGGCAGAATCTCATTTTCACTTAAAGCTCGGAGGAAGTATCCTCCCTGAATATATATAGTCTTTTTTGTTTAAGTGAAAAGTACTTCAATCACTGTTGTCACAGTATATCCTTATTACTGATACATTGTATCCCTATGCATGGTACTGCATATGTATGTAGAAGCAATATATACTTGAATGCAAGGTGACATCCATTACCGTGCAGTTTATCTACTAAAGATATATTGTAGGAGCCTGGATAGGTAGTAGGTAAGTAATATCAATGCCAGCATGGCAATATTTTTCAAGGAGAAATAAATGGTCACGGAGGACCCGGTAATATGAAAAAGGTAACACCCATATACGAGCCGTATTAGGAAGGACTGAGATGTCGCAACTCCAATGACGTCACAAACGTGACATCCTACATCTCGACGCGCGTTTCGCATGTAAACCACGCTTCTTCAGAATTGATATTACTGACCTACTACCTATCCAGGTTCCTACAATATATCTTTAGTAGATAAACTGCACGGTAGTTGTATGTCACCTTGCATTGAAGTATATATAATCCGCCGTGGATCCAAAACCGCCCCAAAATATGCCTATCTCTAGCAAATACCAAGATAGACTTGGCAGAAAAAAGTTATAATAATAATAAAAAAGGATTTTCACATTTAATATACAGTACAAACTAGGAATGCTCTCAAGTTTAGTCATGTTTACTAAAAGAAACTACTTAAACTAACTGATAACTTTTACTATTTTCTATACTTTTAAAAAAAAATATTTCTGAAATTAACTGTTATCTGTATCTAGAAATAAAATAGAATATCAAACCATATCACTGTTTTGGTAATCAACCGTAACATTTGAGTTTCTGCTTTCTTCAGATGGTAAAAGGATCAAAGAAAACCAACAAGTACATGAATTAGACAGATGGAACTTGTTCCTAGAGGATTATAAGAAACAGTCCATGTGTGAAACAGATCTGTACCCTAACTGAAATTAAGGAAAAGGATTAACACAGATTTGGCATGATATCCTAGAATTAGATAATATTTGAATATTATTCATACAGTTTATGCCAAGAAGCTCCAGGTTGCAAATATGTTACAGCTCCAGATAACAAATGTTTCAAGGCACCCAATATTTTAAAGCATATTACTTTTAATTACATGCTGTTCTAGCTTTAGGTGTACAGAACTTTAACTTTGTCCTAACATGTCACCATAGGGTGGTGAAAACATTGTCAGCTACTGTAGATGTCACTCTATAGACCAGAAGCCTTTTCTTATGCAATCACTGGCCAAGTCAATACAGTAGATTTATGCAAAAGTACTTACTTGGGCTATGTTATAAAAATTTCAAATCGCCATATGATCAATGACATTGTTTATATTTATAAAATAATCTCCAGATGTTGATCGAATTAGAGGCTACTGTTAATAGCTAGTGGTAAAGGCAATAGTTATTGGAAAGAGAAAGAAAGGCTTTTTTTTTTTTAGATGTTTCCATGTGATTTCCATGTTTTTGCTCCAACTAACAAAATTAGTAAAGCAGAGTATTGTGAATTTCCAGTCAAGTGTAAATCACTTTAATTATACGTGGCTACAATATTCAGAATCTAAAGATCAACATCATGTTTCTGGGGATTTTTTTTAAACATATAGTACATGATAAACATTGCCATAACTTGGTGAGCTCCTGAATTATTCCTTTGTATATCTAATACTATGAGGGTGAGGAGGTCAAATGCTGAAAAAGGGGTCAACCACTTTTCAAAGTTCAGTAAAGACAGCTCTCTGGGGTCGGGCATTTCCTTGGGTTAAATGACAAGGCGTGAGCAAGGTCATCAGAATTGTCCCTGAACAAGAACCTATAACTGGACTGTACACTGGGGAATAAAATGCAAGAACCTTATTAAATGTAAAACTATGTTTCCCTGAAGTACAGTGCAATCTTCAATAATACCTTCATGACTCATAAATAAAATAATGCTCATTCTAGGTTTATGATCATAGCATCACTTTATGTTCTGTTTCCATTACATCGTCTTCTACGAAATCTGATTGTAACCGGTAGAACATTCTACTTTGATGCACAAATGTCTCCCCTTGGTTATTCAACATTGGGACCTCTTGACACACGAGAAAGAAAAGGACAACAATAAAAACAAATCAAGCATTTTAGTAATGTGGAAAATACATTACAACATTACAATTGTCCTTGGGACTGTTATTACATTTTAGATGCTGCAGGCAACTGGACAAGTGAGGCTCCTATGTACCATCTTCTCTGTACCTTTTTAACACCTTTTGAGAATGAAGAGATTGACAATGCACTTAAGTGTTTAGCTTTAGTTAACTTAAAGGCACATGATTAACTATTATTGAATTGGTCCAAACTGAGGCCCCTCAATGTAAGTAAAGGAAAGCAACCTGGTACATCTACCTCTCCCTGGCTTCTGAAACACCCAAGCAAGTTGACTGAGCCGACGGAGACACTTCTGGGTAGTGACGTCAGTAACCAGCATCATCGCGTTACCATCACGAGCTTTGGAGATCGAGGAGGAGGGGGTCTGGAGCAGCAATGTCAGTGATGGTGAGCAGACGGCGTTCTTCGTGGAGACAAGATCCCAAGGCTAAACAGCCCATCATTGCAGCTAAAGATAGGATTTTATGCTGAAAGGACCCTTTTTACTGCTACATCGTAAGTAGCCTCTGTACAAACATACATAAATACATACTGTGGCAGGACGGCCTCGCGGCGGGGTCAGTAAGACGCTAGACACGAGCAGAAACGTTCAACTATAGTGGTTTATTAGCCACAACCAAAATAAAGTATGGGTGCACTGTCCCTTTAAAAACTACTTTCTTGAAATTAAAGCCTATTCCCGTTAGGGAAACTAACTCACTTCTTGAGCCCTTACTAACAGGGCAGCCAGCTAATCTGGTTATGCCCAAAACATATGCTACACAAAGGATAACCAATAAGTATAAGAATAAAGTCTTATCTGTTTTGCAGCTCCAGTAGCAAACAGGAACACGGTTCCGGGGAGCAGGCTGTGTCCAGCTCACAGCAATCTTTATCTTTATCCTGGGTTGGGGTCCCAGCTGGTCCCAGCAGCAAAGCTCCTCGCAGGACTGGGGGACCAGAGCAACAGCTACGGCTTCGTAGCCAGGAGAATTCTCTCCACCCTCACGTGGAAAAACAAGCTCCCCTTCTGTGAGCAACTTCCTGCTTTTTAAAGCACTTGTTTCACTGATACGTTCAGCCCCTGTTTAATCAGTCTTTAGCTGTGCTTTCTCTCTGAGGAGATTAAAGCTCTATGTACTGGCTGCAGCGTCTCTCCATTCACTATTCCAGCCTACTGAGTCAGTGACTCTGTCACAATACATACTTCACGATATTGGCATCTCTCTCATTTTTAGGTTCTACCTCATCCCAGAAACTATTCTTTGGACTTTCATTGTATTTATATCCCTGCAGGTGGTTTACATGTTACACATCTGCGCACATATTTTCTCTCTCTCATATATATAATTTATATATATATATATATATATATATATATATATATATATATATATATATATAATATATAAAAACAAATACTCTGTACCGTTCTGTGGCTAACAAAATGCTTTTATTTGTGTGAGCTTTCGAGATACACTGATCTCTTTTTCGGGCGATGAAGAAGAGATCAGTGTATCTCGAAAGCTTGCACAAATAAAAGCATTTCATTAGCCACAGAACGGTATAGAGTATTTGTTTTTGATTATTAAGCTCGGATAACACATCTACATACTGTATATATATATATATATATATATATATATATATATCTCAAGGAGAAATTACCATGGTTGGACAGGGATTGTAGTCGACTGGATGCCTACAGATATCAAAAGACCAAGACGACGACGACCAAAAATGGGAGAATGAAATCAGAAAATGTTTTAGATCAACGTGAAGAAGAGACGCTGCAACCGCAGTACCTGGAAGATCATTGTTCATTTTATTTATTTATAAAATAATTTACCAGGAAATAATACATCGAGAGTTACCTCTCATTTTCAAGTATATCCTGGGCACAGAGTTATGTTGATAATACATGGTCACGTTAAATGAACAGAGGTTAAGAGTTATATTTACAGACATTTCATAGACAGTTATGCCTTCATCCATATTTGTCGAGCTATATATATATATATATATATATATATATATATATATATATATATATATATATATATAGCCAATAAAGAATATCACTTGTGAGCACATTCACATGTTTCAGACGGGTCTGCAACCCTGCCTTTCAACCATTATCACCTCGCATACAGTGCTCCCACTGCAGCAAGGGATTCTGGGAGATGACATGCAAATGAGCACACAATGTGTCACCTTTTGCCTGGAATATCCATTCACATGGAGCCCATTTAAGCTGATGTATCGCCATTCACACAGCTTTTAAACACAGCATGGGACTAGCAAAGCAAGTTTAAACCACTCACAGACATATTTCAACCTTGATGGGTATCATCAGTGTGAGGTTGGTATAAACTTGCTTTGAAATATTTCTAGGCTGGGTAGGTTTACCATACATTTTAAGTTATGGTGGGTGAAAAAGGCGACAGAAAACCTCCACCGTTAGCATATAGCCAATAAAGAATATTGGCTATATGCTAACGGTGGAGGTTTTCTGTCGCCTTTTTCACCTACCATAACTTAAAATGTATGATATATATTCGGAATTGTATGTCTCATCTTTAATATATTTTTTTGGGATCATTTCTGGAGTGCTGCCTTTTGATTTCGTTTTCAAAAACGGTATCGTATTGCTTACTATTTGTATAGGATTTGCACCCTCATCAGGGACTATTATTACGGAGTGCCAGTAATATATATATATATTGTTATGGATAAATAACAATTTTACATAGCAAATAGTAATCTCTTGAATACTCTACTAAAACATAAGTTACACTAACCCCAAAATACAAATTGGAAGGGAGGATGGGAGTTAACTGATTTTCCTCACAAAAACTGCAGTTATTTCAAAGGGGGCCCCTATATAGAGTATATCAAAGGGGGCCCCATATAGAGTATATCAAAGGGAGCCCCTATATAGAGTATATCAAAGGGAGCCCCTATATAGAGTATAGCCTCTCTGGCTACCTGTCACATGTAGCTCCCACCAATAGCATGAGAGCTACTTGCTATCGCTGTGGCAACCTCAGAACTACCTCATTCTGTCCAAATACTGTGTCATAGCATAGTAAATTAACTAATAACGGGAGGAAAGGAGAAGGTGGTGTGTGGGGGAGTAGTCACCAGGATTAAGATGCCCCTTTTTGCGTAAGACCTGGAGCTACCAGGATAGGTTGCCAATGTACAATTGAACGTTGCTCTCCAAATTATCTTGGCACAGAAATATAGCCATTTCTGGATTGAAGAATAAAAAAGATTCGGCTCCATAATGTGAGATGTTCATAACTCAAATTAAATGTGACGTGTTTGCTATCTGGTTTAGGTATTGAAAGGGATTTCAAGCTGCAATCCTTTCCCATTTAATATAAATGTCATTGTTTTTTAGCTTTTTTTCTGTCAGCGTTACAAACCTTATTGTTCGTGGACCCCGCTCAAACATCAGAACGTGCTCCTTATTGCTGTATCGTGAAGGGATTTCATCCCTTTTTTAGTCACCATAACTACTTGTGTACCTGGTTTGTAGCCACAAACACATTCACACTGATGAGAGCCAAAAGGTCAAATGAGCTGTCCGAGTAGGTTTACTGGCCAAGCACTTCTTAAACCAAGGCTTTGCTTTAAAAGCTGTGTACAACGGCAGGCATAAGCTTATAGGGATACAAAAAGTAGATAAGAAGCAAGAAGTGACACAATGTGAATTATTTTGTGCATGTCACCACCCAGAATCCTTTGCTGCAGTGGAAGCACAGCATGCTGTGAGATTAAGGCTTAAGGCAGGTTTGTGAATGTGTTCTTTAAAATTGTTCCAAACGTCGTTGCAAAATTCTCCAGTATTTTTTCCTTTTTGGATAAATACTAACACACACATTTTCGCGTACACTTGTTTAAAATGGGCAGTATTGGGAGTTTCCTTTACTGCTGTGCTGTATAGCATTGTTATCACTACTGCACCTACTGTATGGAGTTGCATTAACATTTTTTACCAATTCGAGCATTAAGTGCTGCCTATTCCATGCCATTCACCGCTATGCTGCTGGGAGACTTTGAGCCCACGTTCTAAAAACTATTAAACATATTTTTTAGAAAAAGTGTCACGCGGGTGGTACTGCACTTTAAACATGATTGAACCATGAAATTATATTGGTAGTATATAATTTGACTCTACGATATAGACAAACTAGCCCAGACCTCCCAAAGATCCATATAACAAGTCAAAAACATTTCAACCAATATTAGCTTTACAGCTGGATTTTTGCCATGCATCCTTTGAAAGGCTATAAAATATGTCCCCAGGACTCTTAAAAAGGATTAAACAAATTGACTTCTCAGCACAGCAGTACAGCTCAGGGAATGCTAAACACTTTCAAGATAGTCCAAGAATTATTATATTTTTTCATTGTGCTTTATTTGCCCTTACAAATACAAATAAAATAGGCAACAAATTAAATTTTGGCAGCAGGGAGTTTAACACTTCCCATGTCCCTACCCCCACTACCTTGATAAATAACAGATACAATGTATTACAACTGACAAAACATTGGGCACAACTTTAAACATTCCTCTAAATTACATAACTCATATACTGTAGTTGTTCACTGCAGTCTTGCTGCATTTGCTTGGACTGCCCTGTTCTGCTGGGGATACAGCAAAATTACCCTGAAAGAAACATTTCTGTTTACATCCTTGTCTCGCAAGCTTTTTGGAGTTTTAATTGTGTCCTGCAATGGTTTATTTCAGTACGTTGCCCTGTTTGAAGATTTGGTCCCACTGAGATTACGAGGGGGGAGGGGGGGCGGGAAGAATCCGAATTGGAAAGATTTGATTACTTGTATAAATCCCCAGTCTTGCTGTTATTCCTCAGCTAGGTACTCTTGGGTACAGGTAAAACCCTATTGAAGAGGGGAAATAATCATGTAACTTCCAAAGAAATATTTTCCAATTATACTTTACAAGATGCAGAAAATATTACAGGTAATGGAGGGTTATGAATGGGATAATTACTCAACCTAATGCACCAAAAGCCAGAGAAGAAAACAGTTTTATGCTGTCGATTGGCGTGCTTGCTGGTGATAAACACTGGTCAGAATGCTTTCAAGGACAAAGCTTTTGCAACATTGTTAAAAGGACAAAGCTTTGCAATACAGATACAATTCAATATATAAAACGATGGCAAAGCTCCTTTGTACAATAAAATACATTAGCTAATAAGGAAAACTATTTGCTCGTACTGAGACATTCTCAACCTACATAGCAAAAAAAAAATATTAAACCCATTTTCTCTAAGTTGTTTTTGACAAACAATAGAAATAAACTGTTGGTTAATAGCTTCAGTTATTGAAATGTATTCAACAGAAAATCCTGTATTAAGAATCATTTCAAGCATGGGTTCACGAGTTTACAGCGCTGCATTATACCCATTTTCTGCATTTAGAAAAAGTATTCTTGTTTGTTGGCTTTTTTCTACTCTCATTATATATTCCTTTCCCGATACTAAAATGGGCATATTAGTATATCAGTGTTTGCTGATGAAAAACCTTGTTGCGGGTATTCCACATCTTGGTGACACTAGAAATTGAGAATATATTGGGTTGCATTTATATATAAACACGTAGAAGAGGGGCTAGGAGGGTGATTGCAATTACATAGCTAATGGAACAACTTAACTGTGTGAGTAGGTTTTGGTTATGAAAATAAATGCAACACACTTACAGTGAGGTGAGAAATGTTAAAGCAGCAGTCCAAGCTGCCGTTCTTTTTCCCCCTTTAATATGTGCGTCAATAAAATCCACACAATAATAATTAGCTAAGTATACGATCGAGCCGTTCTCCTGTTATCGATCGGCGAAGATTCAGCTCGGAGGTTCACTACATGGCTGTCAGTGCAGCAGAAGAGGACTAAAGATGCAAAGTTCTGTGGGGAAGATCATGTGACGAGGCAGTCACTAGATACATACAATTGGTGCACTGCTAGAGACAGGGCAGAGCTTAAAAAGGGGTGTGCCAGAGCCTGTTTTGGAAGAGGAAGGGGATGTGAACTGTGTAAACGGTTGTTATAGAAACAAAAAATGTTTGTTACATTATTATTCATTAAAAATGTAATTTACAGATGTTTAAAAAAATGCTACAAGTATTTCTCATAGTACAGAAAAGATTTAAAAAAAAAAAACACACGTAGAATATTGCTTGGTCTGCAGCTTTAAGAGTAACAGTAACGAAAGCAATTGCATAGGAGTGTCAAATAATATAGAAACACAATAGTTTTGTTGTATCAAAAATTATATTTAAAGACTAATATACCTTACAAAGAGCCTGGCATGCTGTTCACAGTAAGAATCTCTGTTTCGGGCCATGAAAGAGCCCTGTATCAAGAGTCGGGCTTGACATTGTTGATTACTGTTTGTAACGCGCTATGAAAGACGGCATATACAGCATACCTGTATACAACACATACAGCATACCTGTATACAGCATATACTGCATATACAGCATACCTGTTTACAGCATATACAGCATACCTGTATACGGCATATACAGCATACCTGTATACAGCATATACAGCATACCTGTTTACAGCATATACAGCATACCTGGATACAGCATATACAGCATACCTGTTTACAGCATATACAGCATACCTGTATACAGTATATAAAGCATATACAGCATACCTGTTTACAGCATATACAGCATACCTGTATACGGCATATACAGCATACCTGTATACAGCATATACAGCATACCTGTTTACAGCATATACAGAATACCTGTTTACAGCATATACAGCATACCTGGATACAGCATATACAGCATACACAGCATGGAGTATTCAATATACCTTGTAGAGTTATCTTTAAAACTCCTTTTCTCCTTCAGAAAATCCCCTTAATAATGTTCTCACTGTTCCCATGGAATACAAGTCTCGGTGCATATTTGTATTATAAGAGTATTATTTGTATTATAAGAGATCTAGTTAACTTGTCATTATACACTGTGCAAAATTATTTGTTGGGTCAAAGTTGTAATTGTCCAGAGCTTCTGTAGCTTTTAGGACCTAACTTAGAAACGCTTGCTAAAATGGTGCAAACGGTATTATATGTTTGAGTGACTTGATTCTATTGTTTGTGCAATAAACCTTGCTAAATTGGACTGTTGCTTTTAACTCATTTGAATACTCAAAACGACATAACACAATAGTATAGGTGAAAGGGTGCAAATTCCAATTTAAAATAAATAAAACTCAACACATGCTTATGGAAAGCGCGGTTAATAAGGACGTGTTAGAATTGATATGCACATGAGAATTATTTTCTGGGTGGTTACGAAACTGTCCTCAGGAAAATGAGAGGAACAGGAGCATCAGCAGCGATGTCAGATGTCAGTGTAATTGATGTCAGAAAGAATGGCTGCACAGTATAATAAGGCAAAGCAGTAACTGGCAGGATAGAAAAGTCAGGTTGTCCAAAAGGACCTCATGTTAAAGTGAAGCACAATGGTACTCTAAGGCTAAGGCCCCGCTCCCAGAGTCAGCGCACCTGCGCTGCTGACAGGCGGTGCGCTGAGATACACAGACCGCGATCTGCGGTCTGTAGGGAGCGGGAGCCGGAGCGGGAGGTGGGCGGGAGGTGGGAGGTTTGATCGGGAGGTGGGCGGTTTGACAGGGAGGGGGGGCGTGGCTTGAGCGGAGGGACCCGCTACTCTCCCCCCCCTCCCTCCACGGACTCGGGCTGGAGCTGGAAGGTAAGTTTAAACACACACACGCAGGCACTCATTCATACACGCGCACACACACACACAGGCAGGCACTCACGCACTCATACACACACACACGCGCGCACACACAGGCAGGCACTCACGCACTCATACACACACACACACAGACAGAGGCAGGCACTGGGGCACACAAACACAGACAGGCACTCACGCACTCAGACACATACACACACAGACAGGCACGCACTCAGACACACACACAGAGAAAGGCACTCACCTGCTTTCACTCCACACTCCTCCCCGCTCCCCGAAGCCTCTCCTCCTCCCGAAGCCTCCCCTCCCCATTGGCTCACAGCCACACACGTCACGCGTCAACGCTAGGAAACACCATTCTCTGGTGTCTCCAGCGGCTGACGCGCTACAGCGTGTAGTGCTCTGTGCAGCCAGGGGGGACCGGGACCGGCTCGCGAGGATTCCCCTGCTGGTGGGGAACTCGCGACCCGCCGCCCGCGCCAACGTGCGCTCGTTGGCGCGGGCGGCGGGTCGCGAGTTCCCCACCAGCAGGGGAATCCTCGCGAGCCGGTCCCGGTCCCCCCTGGCGGCACAGCTGACTACACGCTGTAGCGCGTCAGCCGCTGGAGACACCAGAGAATGGTGTTTCCTAGCGTTGACGCGTGACGTGTGTGGCTGTGAGCCAATGGGGAGGGGAGGCTTCGGGAGGAGGAGAGGCTTTGGGGAGCGGGGAGGAGTGTGGAGTGAAAGCAGGTGAGTGCCTTTCTCTGTGTGTGTGTCTGAGTGCGTGCCTGTCTGTGTGTGTATGTGTCTGAGTGCGTGAGTGCCTGTCTGTGTGTGTGTGTGCCCGCCTCTGTGTGTGTATGAGTGCGTGAGTGCCTGCCTGTGTGTGCGCGCGTGTGTGTGTGTATGAGTGCGTGAGTGCCTGCCTGTGTGTGTGTGTGCGCGTGTATGAATGAGTGCCTGCGTGTGTGTGTTTAAACTTACCTTCCAGCTCCAGCCCGAGTCCGTGGAGGGAGGGGGGGGAGAGTAGCGGGTCCCTCCGCTCAAGCCACGCCCCCCCTCCCTGTCAAACCGCCCACCTCCCGCCCACCTCCCGATCAAACCTCCCACCTCCCGCCCACTCCTGCTCTAAGGAATTGTTGAGAACCAGAATTCTCACAAAATAAGTCTGATGCTGACTTCCTGTTATATAGTCCTCTTCTATTACCGCAGTTAAGAACGGCACCATATATAAACCCAACAAAACTCCGCTTTTTATTGTTACTCACCAGACTACGGGTGGCTAGAGATAGAAATGGTTTCTTTAAAAGGAATTGAAACATTGAATAAAAAAATCTATTTATTACCTAAAATCCTTAGGGGCAGCACAGTGTGTTGCTGTGATTATTCATGTTCTCATTCACATTCGGCACATGTTTGTACGATGTGTGTCATGTTCATACTGTCCATAAGAAGTGTTTGTTTCTACTTGTATTAGTGTTTTGTGCCAGAAAAAAATTGACAATTGTGACTCATTTATATCACCCAGAAATTATAATTGAAACCACAAACAACATCCAAGCCCCACCTCTAACTCCACCCCTCAGCATCAATTTTTTGGGGTGTAAAAGAAGTTGACGCAGATGCGTAAAACACAAACATTTTTACACACTGGGAAAACGGGGTCGCACTCACTTCCTATTCATCTGTGCTTCAGTTTTACGACAAAATCCCTCACCGAGATGCTTTATACAGTACTGTACATAGCCCCCAAGTGGAGTAAATTCCCTGACGTAAGATAACACGGTTTAAACATGAATTGCCATTCAAAGGGTGATTTGATAACAAGTGCTATAATAGCAATCACATTTCTATCAAATTTCCAAGTACTGATGTAGTCAGAAGAAAAAAAAGAGTAACAAGCGCACAGCTCACGGTGTAGTATATAAAAAATATATTAGTGAGGATATCAAAGGGTAAGTATCGCACGTACAAATAATACGTTCTTTGAAGCATGTCATGCAACAATCAGCATGGTGTTACCACAGTCGGTAAGCATCTACCCAGGGGGAACAGCGTCGTCAGGTGCTGGATCCGATGGTCGGGATTCTTTTGTGAAGCAGCCTCCTATCCCAGATGGATACGGGCGGCTTCCACGGAGGTAATAGAACCTTCCTCTCTTGGTTCCGACGTTTATGGGAGTAGTATGAGAGTCCAGGAAATCCCGAGAAAGACCGCCATTTGAATATCGCAATCAATATTGCCAATTAGATGGTAAGCGGCTCGCTCTCCGGCAAGTACACGAGGCTAGTCTGTAAAGCAGTGGGCGGTAGCTGATCACGTCACCGTTGCACTGCAAAAGCAACAGGACGGAGGACGTACCGGCACAACCACAGGTGTAACTGCACAGGGATAATATGATAGCCACTACCAAATACTAAAATAGTACTTCAATAGCAAAATAAGGCAGAACTGAAAAATTAGCAAGTGGCTAGTACCATCCAACACGATGAGCCATCTTTTGTGGATAGCAGCCGACTCACACCATATTTAAGGTCACATATTAATCTTTTTCAGTGGCGCAATTACTTGCCTCTATGTTTTGCACTTCCCACCACATCACATTATATTTATATAATTTACTATTTGGATATAATCATCTGGTGCACTGTTCATTTCTTCACTGTACAGATGTAGTCAGACTTACTGTCCATGTGGTCGCCTGCGGCCAGTACATTTTGTGGCCGGGAAGGATTAACACTGCGGGGTTCCATGCTTTTGACTGGGACACCACAACGTTAATCCTTCACTTGATGGGCCATCTGCAGGGAGATAATACAGCTACTCACCTTTCAGATGAGCTGTCCAGTCTCTGTCTTCAGCCACCTTTGTCCCCCCTGTCCTGTCCAGTCCCCTTTTTTTCTAAACGAACTTTTTCCTATTTCTTACAAAACTGGAGAATTGTCTGTTTGGGGAACTTCCAATCTGGCACTAATGAAACATAAAAGCTTATGAGGATCGACTTCCGTAACCATTACTAACTTCCCACGTTTATGTTCATGGGATAGATCAGTTTAGAACATTGGCAACATTTACCCGCACTTCTCATGCAGTGAATACACATCGGGTGTGAGCGGACCTCACCTCCAACACAACAAACAAATCCAAAAAGAGGTTTCTTACGTTTGAGTCCAACTAAAGGAAAGGGTAGGAAAATTAACTGAGGTGAAATAGTCTTTTGCTTTTTCCTCGGCTCTAAATGTTAAAATGTAAGTATTAAATAGACATCAAAAGAGATACTTTTCCACACATACATTTTGATTCCTAAACGCACCTCAATAGTTAAAGTTGAACCTGAAGCCTGACACAACACTGCTCCTCAATGCTCCATAATGTTTCTTGTCTGTAGTATTCAGTGCAAACTTTCAGCATATACTTGGAAAACAGAAACTCAGACAGACATATTTTTTCATTAAACTGCAAAATAGCCAACCATTTCTTAACTTTGTCAGCTTCATTTTGAATTCAGTTATTGTCTCCTGCAGAAGAACAGTGACATTTGATTCAGCACAGATTTCCAAGCACATCTGCCATGGAGTTGTAAATGCATGCAGAAGAGGAGGCAGAGAACATACAGTAGCATATATCAAGTAAGAATTCCATCTAACTAATCAAGTCCATGGGGACAGTCAGCTGTGTCATAAGACATATCATTCCACAGCTGAATGAGATTGGCAGTCTCATAGCAAGACATGCTGCTCTCCTGTTTTGTCACCAGTCAGTTAGCAGGATGCCGTCGTTTAAAAGTGAAAAAGGGCATATTTATAAACACTGATGCTCACCCTATCACGTCTCAATTTGCAAAACACAAAAGCTCACCCTATAACATTTCAATTTGCAAATCAGAGGGAACAGATTGTTGATAGCTTAAAGGAACATAAGAAGTTTTTTATGCTTTTATGCGGGACAATTAAAGCATATCCAGAAGCTCAACAGTCTGTGTTATCTGCTTACAGTGACATTTTTATATGGATTTTTTTATTGAAATGAAGGGGAATGTTTTGCTTCTAAAGGAGAGATGCCAAACACTTAAGTAAAACCATTAGCCCAGTCAAGGAATAAGGCACAACAGATGAGCAATAGGGATGTCCTAGCTGGTGATTTATTACACAGATCACTATTAGGGGTGTCTACTCAAAGCTCTGAGTTTCCATATCCATGAGCTCTCACACGGAAAACACCTTAGCCTCATAGTAGCACTGGTAAAAATGGGCTCATTCAAATATTGCTGTACAGTCTGCTGCACCGTTATGCCAGTTTCCACACTGGCTGCCCAACCCCCACAGATTCAAATTCAAGACACCTGTGCTAACCTACAAAGCTATACATAACCCCGCTCCTCATTTCCAAGTACTCTCCCACATGCCGTCTACTTTGTGTTTTTGATCTACTGCACCGACACACTTTATTCGAGCAAATACCCAGTATGTACCTGGCAGATACCTGGAATGCGCCGCTCCTCACCTCTGACAAGCCCCGTTGTGTTTGCCTTCCCAGCCTGGGTTCATGCCTGGCTGACGGGCGGCTGATCTGTTAAATGATAATGATTAGGATTTAATAGGCTGCAATGCTTCGTGTGTCTACCAGATGGCATAAATTCATGAATTGTAATGCAGTATATATATATATATATATACTGTGCAGTATTGCAGCCAGCGGGAATAAAATGCTTCAATCCCTGCCTGAAAAATACCTCAATGCACTCGGGCAGAAAACAGTCACAAACCTCAATACACCCGGGTATACCCGAATTCGTGGGACTAGCCGAGCTCGAATAAAGTGTGTCGCCAGTGTACTGTACATCTGTCCACCTCCCTTATTCCTTCCTCTGACTCTGAATGCTTTTCCCATGCTACATCCCAACTTGGGAGTTCTCCAAAGTGCACAATCAGACTCTCCCCCATCATACACTAAAAGATCCCTAAAAATACTCTCTCTCTCTCGGATCCAAACACTACATTTAAAACATATAGAATTGGCAAAAATGAAAAATCTGGACACGCCAGAGGTGAGAATGAAAAACTCCCCAAGAGGATAAATGAAAAACGTAACTGCAGGAAATTCACGCATTTTTACTTAGAGTTGTATTTGTATTCAACTCAGAATATGTCAAACTATTACATTGTCTACTGTAGGTAGAAGCACCCAAAGTTATCAATAATCATCTTCCAACCGTAGCTACAGTGACTCTCCACCTGCCAAGAACCTAAAGGCTGATTTCAAGTCTGGTTGACGTTTGTTAAAGTATATATGACAGGTCTCATAGAGGGGGAACTACTGGGATTAATAACTATTTGAGATTGGAGTGTGGTCATCATGGAAATAATTAAGCTCTGTCTAAGAATAGTGCGGATTTTCCCAACTGAAGATTGTAGAAGTCGGGCCGCTGAGTCTTGGAATATGTCATATCCAAACATTGAACTATGAAATGTTATTCCCTTCTTACTCTTCCATATACTGGCACTTTGGCAGTACTAAGGGGGCGTGTAAAAAAAAACCTGCAACATAATCTTACACTGGTCTTCATTTCTACTTAATATTCAGATATGTTTAGTTTTCCATTAGGGAAAAACTGTATGTTTTAATTAGTAGTCATTTGTTTCAACCATATACGTCACATTTTTATGAGTATGAATGACCCATGATTGCACAGTGTCTTAGCTCTGTTATTGCATAACAACCTTTAAATGACCCCTGAAATCTAATTACCCAGAGTTCCTGGAGATAATATAATAGGCCCTGTTCCGAATGCTGCATCACATTCTCTTCTAACATTTGATCCTACTTCGATTTATAATAACAATAATACATTCCGTTTTGAAGCATTGTCCACCCAGACTAATATCTTACTGACAAGGGACCCTATTGTCAGGTAATATTTCCTAGATACAGAGAATCTGTAATTTATCATGTCATCCTTTTTTTTGTTCACAACGAAAGACATTTAACAGAATCATAAAAGTATTGGCAGCAAGAGGGTCCCACAATGGATTCCAATGAAGGTTCATCCAATACCAAAAGGGAAAATGGGAGCCCTAAAAAAAAAATATGTGAATACAAAATGTAATAATTATGCTAGGTATGAACAAAAGGACCAGGAGGTAATGTATGATTGCACAGGGTCATTAGAAGAAGGATGTGTATTAGAGAAGTAATATTTATTAATATCTGTTGTTTGATCATCCATTTAAACTGGAAGCATAGGTTGGAATACAATCTTTCTATTAATGTGACCTTCAAGGTTTCATCATATTTTTTAAATGCGGGGAGAATTCATTTTCAATTAGTTTTATGTACACGGAGGCTCACTACAATTATGCCGTGTTTAAGACAGGAAAGAGAGTGTCTTCCTGAAAATAAACTTAAATCTACTCATTTACCAACATTAAAGGTGTTGAAATAAATCAGTTGGTTCCTTATTCATTTCCTCAGAATTGTTTATGAATGATAGTCTATGCAGGGGCGTAGCTATAGCCCGCTCTCCCCCTGGTATGCTGCGGCCGACGGGGGGACAGACCGGGACCCAGTGATTGCAGGTGGGACCATTGCCGCACAAAGCAGTTGCCGCCGGGCCCAGCTCTCCCCTGCTGCCGATCTCTCCTTCACACTCTGTCCCACGCTGGCGCGCATCGGAAC
This sequence comes from Ascaphus truei, assembly GCF_040206685.1. NCBI lineage: Eukaryota > Metazoa > Chordata > Amphibia > Anura > Ascaphidae > Ascaphus > Ascaphus truei. The sequence continues at coordinate 18,240,599 of NC_134501.1, forward strand.
GAACTGATGTCGGCGCGCTGGAACACGCTGACGTCGGAAGCTCTGCGTAGGACAGAGTGTGAGGGAGAGAAGCCTGCAGCGGGGGAGAGCTGGGCCTGGCGGCAACTGCTTTGTGCGGCTGTCAGCCCACCAGCCACCACCGAGTCCCAGCCTGAGACCAAGATAAGTTGGGGTATTTATTATGTATTGGGGAGGAGGGGGGTATTTATTATATATTGGGGAGGAGGGGGTATGTATTATGTATTGTGGAGGAGGGGGTATGTATTATGTATTGTGGAGGAGGGGGTATGTATTATGTATTGTGGAGGAGGGGGTATTTATTATGTATTGGGAGGAGGTAGGTATTTATTATGTTTTGGGGATGAGGGGGGTGTATTATTATGTATTGGGGAGGGGGGTATTTATTATGTAATGGGCAGGGGGTGTATTTATTATGTATTGGGAAGGGGGTGTATTCATTATGTATTGGGGGGTGTATTTTTGTTATGTATTGGGAGGGGGTAATTTACTATGTATCGGGGAGAGGGGTGTATTTTTATTATATATTGGGGAGGGGGGTATTTATTATACATTGGGAGGGGGTGTATTTATTATGTATTGGGGAGGGGGGTGTATTTTTATTTTGGATTGGGGAAGGAGGTGTATTTTTATTATGTATTGGGGAGGGGGTATATATTTTATTATGTATTGGTAGGAGGGGAGAGAGGCTGAGAAGAGGGAGAGATGATGAGGTGTGATGATGATGATGATGATGATGATGATGATGATGATGATGATGATGATGAGGAGGAGGAGGAGGAGGAGGGGGGGGATGGGAAGAGATGAGAGAAAGGATCAGGGAGAGGATGGAGGGAGGGAGAACAAAATTGCAGTCAGTATTAATATTAATGGGGCCCTGCAATTTTTTCTTGCCAGGGGGGCCGCACATTTCTAGCTACGCCACTGAGCCTATGTGAAGATAATAGAGGTTCGATTTACATATATCTATTGCTACAGAATATATACACAGATGTATGAAATAGACTGCATTGCACCTGCTGATAACACAAGATATTGCGTTAAACATACAGTAGAATATCACAGCGTTTCCATAGGATTCAAAGACAGTGAAAATGCTAAATATCTCAGCATAACCCTCCATAATGCGCCAGAGGCAGCAATAACCTTTTCTACATATGTACATATTTATAGATAAATATATGAAGGGAAGTGACTTGTCTGAGAGCTAATAGAATGGTTGATAGAATAGTTGATTAATGTGGAATGGCAATGAGAATAATGAAATACCAGTGAAATAACTTATATTTACAAAGATTTTACTGTTAGGTCTCAGAATACAAAGTGGATGTGCTCCTAAAGGTAAAAATGTACTTTAACAATTAAACCTTTTTATTTTTATGGCTAAACATATATAGTTGAAAGAATGTCTCTAGACACTTAAACCAGCCTGAGGGTCAATCACATGCTATTTCTGAACAACTAAAACTGGGTCAAACATCCTCTAGCAGTATATATTTATAAGTACAACACCCGACAGTAGTTATAAGGCAGATGGTAAATTCTGAGCATGCTTTGCTTCCAGCTTCAGGAATTTAAATGTAAAAGCAGCACACCTGCGGAGACAAATGAAAGCAGAGGTTCTCAACTCCAGTCGTCAAGACCCCTCAGCAGTTCAGGTGTTAAATATATACCTGCTTCAGCACACGAGGCTCAATCAGTGGCTCAGTCTGACTGCATCACCTGAAGCAGGGATATCCTGAAAACCTGATCTGTTGGGGGTCTTGAGAACATTAGTTGAGCACCTCTGCATTATGGTATCAATCATTTCCTGTTGCACTGTTACTACTTTGTCCTAAAAAGGGTGGCACCTGTTTCTAACCACAATCACAAACACAATGCTGATTTTATAGGATCAGAATTCCTCAGGCCCCTCTGTATGGAAAATTCAAATATTTTCTAAAAAGATATCTGATTA